>NC_086058.1:11922500-12222500 GCF_947568885.1 Cydia strobilella | reverse complement strand
TTACACCTTCCTCTTAACGCAATATGTGAGAATAACATCGTAAAATTACGTTACACTCAAAGTAATGTAGATACAAACGATTTCAATACAAATATCACAATTATTTACGCAAATTAACAAAACATTATTTGTAAAATTATCCGCCCAAATTACGTAGGTAGGTAGGAGTCTGAGGTCAGCCATTTTTAAACTTCTTCTTAATTTAGCTGCATAACAATCATGTTAGGGATACCAGATGAAAATATCATAATTTTATGGGTAATTTTGACCTCGAAGTTTTTTCGTACTTCTAATTCCAAAAAATAAATAAACAAATGTTGTGAAGATTAAATGTGGTGTACATTAATTGGTGTGATTGCGATTTTTGATTTCTTTAAATTAAAACCCATAATACATTTTATTTTACGTTTTATTTACTAAACATGTTTAGTTTTGTACCACCTGCGCGAATTATAGGAGGTATTTCATTGTTTATACGCCTAAAAAGAACGGCCCATTGACATTTTATTTAACAATTTTTTAATACCGTCAAACAAGCTAACTTTGCCTCCAGGGTAATCGCCCCAACGTGATATCAAATATTGGGGTAATTTTTACCAATATGGTATCCCCACGTTTATGACGTCATCTATGTCTATCCCTTACGGGCGCACGCGTATAGCTGGTCTATGTAATGCTAGGTCTATGATGCTAGGTGCTTAGTACTAGCAAGTACTAGTGTAAGACAAGGATAGTATGATTCTTTCTGTCCATTTTCTGTCGATGTTAGAAATGAGACAATACTTTAACAAACTAGATCTAATACACTTGTCGTTGGCAAAGTGCCCTGGTAGCAGAGAAGCCCACGACTAAAGGAATCAAAACGAATACGAATATTTTTACGAATTAAAAAAAAAGGTTTTCTAAACACTTTCACGATTCTTACTCATTATTATTCACAACAGCGGGACTTAATCGGCGGGATTTAAAACTTATTTTACGCGATTAAGTCTCGCCGTTGTGAATAATAATGTTTTCTAAATTTTAAAATAGGTTATTACTTATTAATATTTTTTTATGTCGTATTTATTTAGTTGTTTTAGCTGATACCACTGGTACCAACTTAAGGATTATATTTTTTACAGATACTACGCTATATTAAAGCCCCTAAATGTGACCTGGGAAGCTAACGCGCGGCGCGCGCTGCACACGGCCTGGGTGTGCGCCGCGCTCGCCAGCCTGCCGCAGAGCTTCATATTCCACGTAGAAGAGCATCCTGATGTCGCAGGGTACGTAACTACGTACCGTGAAACCACCCAACTTTAATCCAAAAGCTCCCAACTATACGCGGGAAAAATTAAAATACTAACCTTAAAACATTAGATAACATTAGACAAATCAAATCTAAATGAACGCTATTAAATATTTAAGTATCATTTGAATGATACTTAAATATTTATGATTTTAAAATCATCAATTCAAAGTCAACAAAATTGTTTAAGTATCATTTGAATGATACTTAAATATTTATGATTTTAAAATCATCAATTCAAAGTCAAAAAATTGTTTAAATACCTATAAGATATAAATTATGATAAATAAATAAAAAGCCCATTTATTCCATAACCAACTTAAACTATAGGTACACGAAAAAAAAATACAGTTATAATTTTAAACGAATTAACTAACATAAAATAATTAATTAGGTCTACATATTTAGAAACTAAGTAGGTTTGGACCCCTCTCGGGTAAAGGCCTTTATCCAAGATATAAATTACTTTAATAAAACTCGAGGTAGACGGACAGACTAATATACATTATGTTGACGAGTATATTTACTTGGGCCATTAGTCTCTTTCAGTGACAGGCAGGAGAAAGAGGTCGAACGCCGGGTTGATGATGCCTAGTACTGGTCCATGAAAGAGCTAATGAAGGGAAACCTTCCCCTGTCACTTAAGCGAAAACTCGTCGACATGTGTATAGTGCCTGTCCTTTTTTTTTATAGAGGGGAAAATGCTTTTCGCATACCACCCTGGCGCGGGGACGGGCCTGGGATGGTTATGTGGGACTCCCATATAGGCTCATGGGACCCACGGTTTACCCACTAAAAACCCCTCTTGACCGCCTCAGGGCTATAAGGCGAGGCCACAGGAACACTGGAGAACTCTTCCGCAGCGTATAGTGCCTGTCCTAACCTACGGTGCTCAAACTTGGTCACTCACAGAGAATCAAGAAGTCCAAACTAAAGGTCTGCCAACGCGCTATGGAGCGCAGCATTTTAGGACCGCGTCCAGAACACCACGCTGCGCTCCAAAAATCCGCATTGCTGACGTTGTTGACAAAAAAACCGCCAATCTCAAAAACTATACAAGATATCGAAAAACTTTACTTAATAAAACTTGTAACAAATTAAATCACTTTTCATTTTGTATAAGTGGCCATGTCTCTCAGATGCATAGCCTTTAAACCCCCCCTCTCCCCCCCCCCCGGCACCAGGGTTACTGCCGGGGACATTTGATATGTTCACCTCCTAACTAGTCCAAACAAAGCTACCAAGTCAAAAATTGTGTTCCTAGCATTTCCCTCTATATATATAACTTTTTTTGAGCATTCATTTCCTGACCTAGAGGAAATACGAGCTGAATTTGTACTATACTATAGTCTGAATTTTATTCTCACGGAATTAACGTAAACAAACAACTGTCACTGTCAAAGTGACACTTGCAGGCAGGTCAGGGGGTTCTTAAAGTAAGGGCTCGCGAAAAAAATTAAAAAAAATGTAGGTAAGAAATGACGGAGTTTTGCGGTAGCATACCTACCTACATACTTACAAAAAAAAACGATTAAATTGATAACTCTGCCTTCTTTAAAGGCGGTTTAAATTAAAGCCATTAAAAGCGAGGGAGCACTCGATCTCGAAAGTTAATGAAAAATTATGTTTAGCGGCCCGCAACTTGGTCGCCCGGGTGAATCTCCATAACCTGTGCAATAAATAAACTACCCGACAAAAGCAGCTTTTTCTTTTCCAAATATTCAAAATGTTTTATGTTTAATTTTAATTTCCTTTTAACAAAATATTTCTGGAGTAGAATATGGACAGTTTAAGTACCTTGAATGCCGCGAAAGGTTTTTTGTTACCGGCCACACCTTTGTTTACATTTATTGCGTGAGAATAAAATTCAGACTTTACATAACTTCAATTACGATATCCGACTCGACTATTAATTGTACCAAAGCTGTACAACGTAGCTAAATCATTATTCGTTTAAAGGAATATGGAGAATTTCCCTTCATTCTGCCGGATTTTGATGAGTCATCTCTGTAAATAATCTAATAATATCATAGAGAGAAACGCACATTGACACACTATGTATCAGAAAAAAATATCAGAATTTTAGTAAGAATGATATTTATTCTAGACATTTCCTGTTGATAATATAAATAGGTAAAGAAAGTTTATTTACACGGAAAATTACTTACTCGTAAAGACTTTGACCGTCATTTAAAAGGTCGCTAATTATCTGAGGTCAAAGATCAAAGGATTTCAGTCACACGTTTTAAACAGAGTTATAGTTAAATAGGTATGTTAGATAAAAACATGGTTGATGATAAACAGTCTACAGTCCTCTTGATGAAGTATTATTGAGGCCGATTCTAAATTTGTTATGGTTTTGATGTTGTTATGATAAGACGTTGACACGCCTCACAGACCTCACAGTGCCTCTCACTCAATAATCAAATGAACCTTACGCTACCGCGAAAAAGTGCTGGAATATGCAAGACACACGATTATGCAAGACGAGCGATAGAGAGGCAGGTAAAGAAATTTCGAGTATCGTTTTTAACAATAGGGCCTGTTTTACTTACCAATTAATTCACAATTTAAGAAAAAAATATTTAGACCCAATTAATGTCTCATGAGGGTCTCATGTGACCCAAACCAACACCAATTATAATATAACCAGCATTATTTCTTCAAATCTAGTTCATCTTGCTTTTGTTAATATACCTATCTATGTTTGTGTTGATTAAGTTTTGATTAGTTTCGGTGAATCATGTTATTGAGCCAAATGAGTTATGGCTCACTTTAATATCTATCGGTTATATTAATTCTGAACTACTACAGCCGTGATGATGAATGATATTGATATACATCGAGTTCATCTTGTACTAATGCACTTACACATAATATTAAAGGAAGATAATAAAAGCTAAATTAATACGAGTATTCTTCTTCTTCAAAAATAAATGTTTACTATGGAAGTTTTTTTAAATGTACCTAGGTATTATGGACAGTTGCGTTCCACTTTTTAATAAACTTAAAATTTTGCCTTTGCCTTGTTTGTACTTAAGGGAAATATGCGTTTTTGTTAAAAAACATTACACATATTTTAAAACGCGAGGCGAAACTTTCAATATACAGACAAGGCCGGCTGTGATTAATCTCTTGTACCAGATTTATACAGGAGAAATGTCGCTAACATTTGTATAGTTCCGTACCCAAAGGGTAAAAACGAGACCCTATTACTAAGACTCCGCTGTCCGTCTGTCCGTCTATCCGTCTGTCCGCCTGTCTGTCTGTCAGCAGGCTGTATCTCATGAACCGTGATAGCTAGACAGTTGAAATTTTCACAGATGATGTATTTCTGTTGCCGCTATAACAACAAATACTAAAAAGTACGGAACCCTCGGTGCGCGAGTCCGACTCGCACTTGGCCGGTTTTTAAGCGTCGCCTGACGAACTGGCTTCTTGACCAGTGCTACTATAGCGTAAAGGAGTACCTCGACCGCGGTTCAGTTTTAGGTTAATAATTGATCTTCATGCCTTTAGGTTAGAATTAGTTCTCAATGTATTGTTATTTATTGACATATCTTGAGCTGTACAAAATGGTCATTTTAATTATTAATTTATATTCATTAGCTTCATTGTTATGTTATTTATTTTTATTATTAAATTTTAAGACTGATTTGATTTGCGAGCTTGCATGTAGGCAAGATCATCATCTACAATGTAGACTCTACGTCATACATATACAAATCTGTAACATCCCATTACTGTATCTAAGCAAATAAACATTTCTGAATTCTGATCACATCTGATTTTTGTACTTTGATGTAAGTAGAATAAAATTAGGGTGATTGTATCTCGGAATTGTGTATTGGGATGGCCTTGTATGTGGTGTTGGGTCCTGTAGTAAAAGCGACCTATACTTGTCTAAATAAACTTTATCGCTTTTATATGTAAGTATATATGTATAAACTCTTTATTGTACAAAACACAAATATGACACAGGATAGGCAGTACAAAGGCGAACTTATCCCGTTAAGGGATTTCTTCCAGTCCAAAGTTCAAAGTGTTTTTATTTGTGAGTATATGGCAAACTGATTACAGTGGCGGTAAATAAATATTTGTAGCACTATACCCTGCCTGATGGCGTACAAAAACTTGAATAGTTTCCTTACATACTAACATGCGAAATAAATTTACATATCTATATAAATACCTAGCTATTATTAATATTAAAGTCATGTCAAATCAGATGCGTCAAAATTATACAGCAAAAATTCAGAAATGGTGTAAAAACAATTATCAATTAAAAATGTCAGTAGTTTGTGCTTAAACTGATTAAGGGTAAAATGAAATGGACAGGCAATTTGTTATAAATCTTACTAGCTAAGCAGAACACACTTTTGCGCATTAGGGCAGTATTTGCGAAAACAGGAAAGAGATTCTGAGGATACTTGGAATTTCTAGCAAATATCTCAGAGACCGTCCTGAATAGTGTTGGGTTTGTTTTGATGTACATCGCAATTTCAAAAATGTAGAGGCAGGGAAATGTAAGAATTTTCAGGTCTTTAAAATCTGGTACACAGCTATCTGTTAGGTGAAGCCCTAGAATCGCTTTCACGCATCTTCGCTGTGCGATAAAGACGGCTTCCCTGTTGACTGAATTACCCCAATAGATGATCCCATATCGTAAAGTTGACCCAACGAAACTGTGATAAGCCATCATCACAGCTTCCGTACTAACTTGCTTGGAAAGTTTGTACAAAGCGAAAGCATATTTATTTAATTTTTTACAAACTGTCTCAGTATGAGCTGTCTAATTTAAATGATTGTCAATCTGGACTCCTAAAAATACTTGTATTGCTTACTGATTCTATAACCGTTTCTTCATAATTGCAATCAATGGGTCTCATTACTTTCCGTTCTTCATCCTTGGAGTAGATGAGAATTGATGAAGAACGGTAGGCAATAACAACGCTCAACGCGTCAACGCTTTTGTTTACCTGAACAAGGCTTTTGATACGGTATGGAGGAACTTTACGCTGCATTTGAGAAAATTGGAAGTTATGCCGAGCTTATGAACCTGGTAAAATCTTTTCACGACGACATGAAAGGCTCAGTTAACAAGGTTTGATGGCCAAAGGTCCAACGCTTTTGAAATGCGAACAGGCTGCGTGTTAGCGCTAACACTATTTGGCATATTTTTCTCTCTGTTACTAAAGGCCGCCTTTGGTGACACGCAGTGGGGAGTTCGTCTTCATACAGGTCGTAGATTGTTTAATATAAATGCACGTAGGTCTACGTTGCTCTGTAGTCTTTGACCGATTAATCCGTCTTTGGCGTTTCACCTGCGGTGCCGATATATCCGTCATTGGCGTCGAAAAAGGTTAAACGGAGCCTATTATTATTTAAATTTTGTTGCGTTAGAATACGGCAAATGAGTTTGAAATTGGCTGTTATTCATGGTAAGCTAAAGTATGGCATTAACTTATTTAATTTGAAAAAAAATGGTATTGTACCGTTCATTATTGAATACTTTACTTCCCTTGACAATTTGTGATCTCTGTCTAACCTCTGTATATTGTGTATGTTATGAGAATTTATTTATTATACATAATACCATTATCAGGCGGGCAGATCGAGGGCAAGAAGTCACCTAATGAATAAAGCTTGTAATAAATATCTTCCGCGACAAATTCATGTGACACGCACATGCCACAATAATGGGTATTTACTAGACTTTGGTCAACAAATGCTGAATTAAATAGTGTTGTCGCTCGTATATTTTGGTCAGCTGCCTTCTTGGCTATCTTGGTTCTGAACTATAAAAAATCTAACCTGAATATCAATGAGATTTATCCAATAAGTAATTAACGTGTTTTAAATGCTTAGGCATAAATAAATAATGCCACCCTGTTAATTAGGAGTGTAACCGACATCATGATGCCTTTAACATTTTGACAAATGATTTGAGCAGCGTCTGTACGCGAGAGACAACGTCACTCGTGAGTAGGATTGCCATACGTCAGGATTTGTCCGGACATGTCAGGATTTTTGACCCTTTGTCCGAATGAGGGCTATCGTTTTTTTGCTCACCAGTTGGCGCCTCTGTTGATGGTGGTCCAAAAGACTATAGAAAAGCTGTCAGTCATTGAAGTGACAAGTGACATTTGACATTTCGAACTATGGAAAAGACCACCATCTACACTAGCGCCCTTGGGTGATAACCGGACTCCTGACTAATAAAGCGGTTTTTATATTATATGCGAAATATGCGGGACATCTACGTACATGTCGTACATCTGTCTCTGTCATAATGATTTCCTCGCCTAGTTGAGCATGTATTAGTGTTTTTATCACGGATATTTTATTCCTGAGTTATCGATGTTTACCATGTATATCATTATTTATATTAAACTATGCTTTATTCATAAAATTTTACATTTTATACGTCAGTCGGTATACAAGATATTTAATAATAAGTGTTATAAAATAAATATTAAAACTAAAACTAACTACAATTATAATTATAATAATAATAATAACTACGGCTAAAAGTTAAAAATACCTATCAAAATTTTGTGCCCTTGGTAGGGTGCCCATCACGCAGGCAGCGTTCCCGCGCTGGATTGCTATAGCCAATCTTTGCGCGAGAAAGCCGCCTGCGCGAGGGTCACCTGTGGCCTCCCTTAGGCGTTTGCTGAGCACCTTGTGGAGCCCCCGTGCCCCTCTACCCCACGGGCCTAGTGTCTCGACGCCAACTATGCTTATTTAGGTATTATCCACCAGACAATCCCTAAATTGTGTATTGAACTAGGTCGATTTGTGTAAGATTGTCCAATTTATAATTTTTAAATGTATTTACTCATTATTATTACTTCTAGATACTTCCAGTGCGTGTCGTACGGCTCGCTGCCGACGGAGTCGCACGTGTTCGGCTACTTCCTGCTAAACATGCTGCTGATGTACCTCCTGCCCCTCGTGTCCACGCTCTACTGCTCGCTGGCCGCGCTGCTCGAGATCATACGCCGAGCCAACACCAGTAATGGTGAGCTAAATTAACTGAACATGCTACTGATGTACCGACTGCCCCTCGTGTCCACGCTGAACTGCTCGCTGGCCGCGCTGCTCGAGATCATACGCCATATGCGGAGCCAACCAGAGCATTGGTGAGCTAAACGAACTAGACATGCCACTGATGTACCAGCTCGTATCCACGCTCTACCCGCTCGCTGGCCGCGCTGCTCAAGATCATACGTCGAGTCAACACCGTTAATGGTGAGCTAAATGAACTGGACATGATGTCTGCTCGTGGCCACGCTCTACTGCTCGCTAGCCGCGCTGCTCGAGATCATACGCCGACCCAACACCAGAAAAATTCACACCGGGTGGGGCCTAGCTGTAACAGAAGAAAAAAAACTATAGGCTATACACCTCAAACTGACCAACATTTGTTCAGAAACTTTAAAAAAAAACCGGCCAAGTGCGAGTCGGACTCGTGCACCGAGGGTTCCGTACTTTTTAGTATTTGTTGTTATAGCGGCAACAGAAATACATCATCTGTGAAAATTTCAACTGTCTAGCTATCACGGTTCATGACTCATGAGACAGACAGACGGACAGAGAGACAGCGGAGTCTTAGTAATACGGTCCCGTTTTTACCCTTTGGGTACGGAACCCTAAAAAAGCTTGTGTTATGATTTTTGGTACACTTTTAAGTTAATTCAATGTATGGCGGATTACTCATGTATAAGGCGTGACAAGTCACTTCAATTACAATGATGATGGCGTACAATATTTAATTTGTATGAAAAATAAGAAGTCTAAAAACTTTATACTTTTATAGTTATTTAACAAAAGTATCACCGTTTGAAGAGTACAATCTATGTTTTGATTATTTGCTCACGTTACAGGCCCCACCCGGTATAGAACGCCAAAAATATATTTTAGAATCTTTTTTATTTATATTCTTCGAATAAAATACAAAAATAGTTAAAGCGGAAGTTGACGTTACAGGGCCGCTGTGCAATATTGCCACTTAAAAAAAATAGAAACATTGTGATAATAGTGTGATCCTTAATACTTTATACCTACTTTGTTGATGCATATTCAACATTAGGGAGAGAGAGATTTTATTTTATTTCCCTTGATCTAGATACACGGCAGTGTGTCAGCCAAGTCCGTAAAGCAAAACAGGCGACACACTGGCCGTGGGTTATTATTATACGAACCATTTCGGACCACTTCATAAGATATTTTTAGAATATTATTTAGCGCGTTAAAGCACCACACTCCAACTTTTTTTATTTGGCTAATTGATTGAAATAACTTTATTTATTGCTTTTCTACTTGTTTATTAATTAATAAAGTACTTTGCAAGTATAACTTTGCCAATGACTGTTTCTTGATTCTGCATTCGCTTTTCAAGTCACGTCTAACCTCGAACGAATTTCAAAGGCGTTTACAAATACATTAAGAGGAAATATTAGTGGTCATTTTTCCATACAACCGTTCTCGATGTTTTTCTCTCTGGATTTTGGCCCTAGTTTTTTTTTTTTTGTTCTGGTTTGAACTGCCATCAGTCGGTAACGACTATAATCAGTTTTGCTGTATTAAATATAATTTTTGGGTTTTGGAGACTATCGTCCCACTTAACCACCGCTTTAATTTTGCACGATGTGCTTCCTTTTGAGTCTTTGTACTGTTTCAGTCTTGTCCAGTAATTTTGAAGCCAGTGGATTTGGATGCCTTGCCAGGCGCTCAATATAATTCTTAGTGAATTTTTTGATCTCTTCCTTTACGGTGGTCATGTTGAGATAGTCGTGCACTTCATCGTTTCGAGTGAACCAGGGAGCGTTGGTAATCACACGAAGGATGGCGTTCTGAGCTCTTTGAAGGCACATTATGTTATACTGTCGCTAGCAGTTCCCCATAGTTGGATCCCATAGGTCCAGGTGGGTTTAATGATTGCGTTGTATAGGAGTAGTTTATTGTCCACTGAGAGGGTTGAGTTGCGTCCCATTAGCCAATGAAGATTTTTGTGCTTTAGAATCATTTCGTTGCGTTTGTGTTTTATGTGGTTTTTCCATGTAAGGCGCCTATCCAGATGAAAACCCAGATACTTGATACACTCGCAATGTGGCAGGACATCATTTCCAAGCTTGACGGGAGGGCAATCTTCTCTTCTTAGGCTAAAGGTGATAGATGAATATTTTTTCATATGAGATCAACATTACCAATACCTGTGCTTGTAGGTACCTAGGTACATTTAGTTTGGATTTTTGATATTCATGTTTTTATAATAACTAGGTTACTTCAAACAGCGCTAAAAACGGCCAAATATATGAGCCGTAAACAGACCCCTGACATACATACAAAATCGACAACAATAAACACGAAATTCAATTTTTTTTTCCACCTATAATATAAGGCAAATTTGGCATATAGATTACTCTTCCATAAAAGAATAAAGGGAGCCTTGTGAAGATAAAATCTATTCCACTTTTTATTTCTCCATACAACAAAGTTGGACCACCCTATTACTTATACAATACAGGCAATATTAAACACAAGTATTACGGACAGGTTTGAGTGGAAAAATATTACATGGACTCCAAATACCTTCTGTATATACCGAAAGTACGAAATCCCACAAACTTTCCACAATGTGGGGCGATTGATATTTTTTTCGGTTTTTTTGACTGACTTTTATCATAGAGTAAGTTATATCTATCTTTGTTTTTATTTATTTACTTTGACTTGTACACAGATAACATGCGTCGCAGCGGCGTGGGCATACTCGGGCGAGCGCGGGCGCGGACGCTCAAGATGACCGTCACCATCGTCATAGTGTTCTTCACCTGCTGGTCGCCATATTACTGCTACTGTCTGTGGTAAGAGTTTCCACACCCTTCTATCCAACATTCAAAAATTTATAGCGGTTACAGTAATAACCCCGCTTTACGCGAGGGATACGTTCCGCAAAAAATCGCGTAAGGCTTAGAACGCACTGCGGTTTTTTTCTTGCGTTTTCAGTCTAATTTCTTGCGGTTTCAGTCTTTTAAGTGCGTGCGCTTATAACGCAGTGCGATCTAAGCCTTAAGTGAAATACGCGTTTATCGGGGCTCACGGGGAATCCCCTACTACCGATTTACTACCTACTTTTCAAACAGAATGGTCAGAGAAAGCGGGGATTTCCGCAACCAAAGACAAGTAAATGACTGCATATTTTAAGTATAGTCTGGCGAACCTACTTTGTGAGTAGAAAAAGGTGCGAAATTCAAAATTTTCTATGGGAGGACAACTCTTCGCGCCTACATTTTTTAAATTTGCCGCCTTTTTCCACTGACGGAAATGGCTTGCCAAACTATACATAAGAAATGAAGGAAGGTAGGAAAGGAAATTCGTGTTAAAGCGAATCGGTCGCGTAAAGCGGGGTATAGTAATATAGTAGTAATAAAGAAATAAAATGAAAATAAACATAGGTCCCATTTGTTAACTCTTTACTTAAGAACTATGTCATCATCCCAAATTAAAAAATATATAATTATCGCCAGCCTTCTTTTATTTGTTGATTTTGATTTTTTTATAGTTTTAATATTCATAGTTTCTCAGATACGTGCAGTGGTCACTTTTCAAACAAAAATTTAACTTTTCCAGGTTTCTTTCCAGGTATTGGGTGGACAAGGAATTCGTGAAAGGTTTGGACCCGGCGTTCCAGAAGGCCATGTGGCTGTTCTCGTGTACCAACTCGTGCGCGAACCCCATCGTGTACGGCATCTTCAATCGCAACCGGTGGTCGTGGCGGACTGGGCCGGTAAGAATCTTTCTTAACTTTTAACGGAACAGAATTTAAAAGATCCAACTAAATATATTGATTTTAAGTAAAAACAACAAAAACCAAAACACAACACTTGATTGTGACTACTTAATCACACTATATACTATATACAAATAATAGATGTCATTGTCAAGTATACCTACTAAATTATAAGTAATATTATAAGTCTGTATATAACTAACAATCTATGTGCAATCTGGCCTGAAATAAAGAATTTATATATATATAAAGAAAAAGTAACTAAGCCCGCAGTGGCGGAGGCCGGATTCGAACCGGCGTCTTCTGCTCTATCGCGGCTTCGCGGCTGACGCCATAGATTTTTAGGCCACCCCATCACGGTAGTCACTTTTTCTTTAGTATATGATATCTAAAAATAATAATAATAATAATCCACCTTCAAGCCTTATTGCCACTTCATAGTTCTAAAACTTTTGCATAAATACAAAATGTTTATATAATTGGGTGTTCATTTTTTGCATTACAATTTTTTGCATTGCATTACAATTTGCATTACAATTTAGACTGTGCCCTACAAAGTCATGTCATATTTTGGGGTTTCCTATAGGTACTAAGCTCATCATCATCATACTGTCCTGGCCGGTTTCGACCACGGCGACTGTTGTACGTACTGATTAATGAGAGCGACGATCGCGAGCTCTCAGGTCGCTGATATAACCGATTTTAGCAGCAAATGTTCGGCCACGTTCACTGCAAGCCAGCACCCCTTCAACAAAATTTTATTTGATGACCGCAGGTAGTCGGGCCTTTAACTCGTCACGCTTCGCGTCGAGTTACACTCGCCTCTGTTCTTCGAAGGCTTACATTTTTGTCCTCACTGTATGCCTCCACTTCGGCCGGTTTTGTGCGGAAGTTTCCCAGTGCGATGGCTCAATTTCATATCTCCGCATGTGGCGCTTCACCACATCTTCGTATCGTAAAAGTTGACCGCCCTTTTTCCGCTTGTCATTTTGCAGCTTATAGTAAAAGATGCGCTTAACCACTTTGTCGATCGTTAGGTACTAAGTTAAAAATAATACTAATCGTAATTACAGCAGCGAGTTTTTATTCTATTTTCTTTATTGGGGAAAAAAACAGATCAATAAGATTTACAAGCAAAGTTAAAACAGTACATATAGCCTACATCCTAAGACAATTCCCACTAGGAGGTCAGACAGTAGTTTTAGGATAGCATTGTGATCGGAACTAAATACACAGACATACACTATATACTTAAACTTAACAATAACGACATTTAACACTTCTAAAGTACATAAGCACAAGCATAGGTTTATCATAAAAATAAATTATGGCTAATGAACACTACAAGATATACAAAAGAAACAAAATTACACAATATATATAGGCTTAAAATTAAAGTTGTAATATCGAGCTGACTTTGCGCTTAAATTCAACTCGAGTATTATTAAATATGTCAACCGAGACTAGGCGTTTATTGTAGTTATTACATATCCTACGCAGCGGAGCTCGCACCCCAGCGTTAGTGGCAGCTATCGGGACCGCGAATAGGGACAGATGTCGTGTCCTGTAGTTAGGAGCTCGGAAACTAATAGCCTCAAGTAGCTCCTTTCTTTTATTTTTTCATTAGTTTAATAGCCTATAGTCCCACTGCTATATAAACCTCCTTCTCTTTCTTCCACCCCTTAAGCATACAGCATCAGCTTGAAAGCCGTCAAGTTCGTGTTTTCGTGGTCTGCCGTGACGTCGGACATCCCTCATATCCACTATAACTTGGTGATATCTAAAATCTAACTACAATTTCTGTAACTTGGTATTGTCTGTTTTCAGCACACGCGGTGTCGCGACAGCAGCGCGCGGCGCTGCTCGCGGCTTCCCTTAGGAGACTCCATGGAGATATCTGCGTCAACGCTCGCGCGCGCGCGGCACTCCCTGCACGGGCGCCGGGACTCCTACGTAACGCAAAACGGACACAACCACCACAACAACAATAACAAATACGTCGACAATGGGATCGTTTAGATCATTCATGTTCTATCTGTGTGTGCTTAAGCCGGAAAGCTCACAGCGGTACGCCTTCAAGCTGCGCTTGTGAGATGATTCGACTTGTATATATAGAATACCTCACGAAGAAATCGATTTATGCTGTTTATTTTCATGGCGTCCGTCTGAGTAGGCTTCGGCCTTTAGGGCTTCCACTAGCTGGCGCGTGTGTACGGAGCGGGTGCACGGGTTAACGAAAAATGGTATGTAAGCTATTAACTAACGCTTTGGATTTTACCTAGCTACAATTGCACCCGCGCGCGTGCGCCCACTTTGGTCATCCGCGCCAGCTAGCAGACGCCCTAAGGAGTTTTTCTTAACAGCGGACATGAACATTGGACATAATGCAACTGTAGATGTGAGTTGTGATGATACTGGAGGATCGGATGAACCTTCGGAGGTTGTATCGTCATGTTTGTATTTGGTCCTATAGCATAATCTGCTGAATACTGTCGTTAGTTCTAGTTTATACACCTATTTAAATTAGAACATTCCAGCTTATATGTGATCACATTTCAGAGGTTCTCCATGATCTCCATACACGATACGTCGTTGGTCGTTGGACCAGTACTCTGCTTTTGCCTTTAAGTTCTATTGAACTAAAAGGCAAAAGAATAATCATACTTTTTTTTCTACGAACAGAAATGATTTTTTGCTGAACATTGCTTTTGTCTTGTTCGTTTAGCAAATGAGTGGTTGCTAATTAATGTGGAATTATCAACATTATTTATAAAGATAGCAGTTTGATAATTGCGTTGAATGATTGATGAAACGTGTGAAGTTTAGGTAGGTACATTCCTTGTTGGAGCGTATGTACTCGTAATGTATGTACAATATAAAAATACCTATTTTGTAAATTATAGAACTTTTTGAATAAGTGTAAATAACGTACGTTTATAAATGTTTGTCTTTATCCACTGGATTATATTAATAAGCAATCATGAAAAAACTCAATAGGTCTCTTATGTAGTAGTTTGTACACTTCCAATTACCTACTAACCAACGTTCACTTTATATGGTGTGACTTCATTTCAATAAAATACTTACCTAACTTAAATCACAAAAGCAGTGATGATTTTGGAGTGAGAAATAAACTGTTTTAAACCTATTTTATGTAAATAGCTAATGAAGTTACTGAAAGACTCGAATAACCTTGCGAATCTTATTTTCAAACAGTTCTTCAAAATGTATATACCTTAATATATGTATATGTAATCCTGTGGTTTATGCTGAAAATCGTATCTGAAATGTATGTAAATGTATGTAAATCAAATTGAAATACTTACAAAGCCTCGACAGTAGTCTTGAAACATATCTAGGATTTTCGTGGCTAGGTGTTAGTTGCTCATGCTTTGCCAAGCAAATATAAAGCCTGACCAGGAATATATGATCACGCGCCATGTTGCGGAATTTCACTGGAACTATTTTTTTCATACTATACTGAACTGTCACCCTATACATGAAAACAACAGCGCCCTCTTGACAATGATCGTATATTTCTTGGTCTTGATCGTATTTTTCCCCTCACTAGCTCAGAAAGCCGTCTTTTATCCTTTAAAACAAGCGGGGAAAAACGCATTTTAGCCACTAGTGGGGAAAGTAATTTGACCTTTGATTAGATGGAGCGTAGCTTTTGACAGATAACAAAACGTAAAACGCTCATAATAATGGCTCGTTCGATATTAATTATTATTAAATAAATGGTTTGAGAATTTAATAAAAAATACCAAATTTAGTTTTATTTAATGATTTTAAGTCATAAAACTTAAATTCCATAAGAAACATTTGTTTTTATAAATGATGTTAAATGTAATTCTGAACGCACAAGTTGAGTCGATGCAATTTCAAAACGCATTGTTAGAAATGTCAACATTGTCAGCAAAAATTTTCTCGCCGACTCCGACACGTAAAAATACATATCGATATTATATAAAAATACATAATACGATATTATATAAAAATACATATATATAGTATCGTATTATCGTAAGAAAATAGTGATTCCAGTGATGAAGATGATCTAACGCCTGTGGATGTTGCACTTTCCTTGCTAAAGTGAGGGGAAAAGTTTTGTGTTACTCACGGGTGCAAATGTATTTTACTTCTCGTGTGTTGAAACCACTCGCTACGCTCAGGATTCTTTTTTAGAACCACTCGCTTCGCTCGTGGTTCAACTATAGAATCCTTTCGCTTGCTCGTGTTTCAATTCCACACTTGCGGGTAAAATACAACTTTGCACCCTTGTATAACAAATAACTATTACACCATGCATGAAATAAAGTACCAAAAGATAAGAAGAGAAACGTAGACAGCAGTTATTTTAAGACACAATTTCTATTTTAAAATTTGTATAAAACTATAAAGAGTAGGTAATTTGACTGTGTTGTCACATGCTAGTGTTTCATATAAATTCCATAGTAGCAAAATCGTTTTGACAGTTCGAAAAAGTAACTGATTTGACTAGTAGTCAAATACCCTATTTACGACTTTTCCCAATATGAAAGTCGTAAACATTTGTGTTAGAGCTTTAAAAAAACATAAGTAACTGGTTTACGATATTTTCTTGTAGGTAGGAAATGAACTCAAAATTGGAATGCAAATTTACTTGTTGACCAATTTGAATTTAAGCGACAATAACAATAATAATGTGAGATACCTGAAGAGGCAAGGCACAAAGTGGCTCAGGGTGTCTAGCTGCCTAGCCAACGTGCCCATCGATTACACTCCGTAGCGAAAGAAACGCAACGGTCTCTGTCGCACTAAACTGTTTGATTGTATGGTACTAACTATTTCTATATGCAGATACCTAATGCTTAATAAAAACGATGCAACTTTACCTTAAAATAATGTTAATATTGAGAAACAGTGTGATTCGGCATAGGTAAATGTTATAAATTTAAAGGATTGTTTTTTTAATTAAATGTTCTAAATGTTCATTATAACGCTTAATTAGATAGACGTAATTTTAGTGAGGTCAAAAAGAATATTCAAAGGTCATGGTTTAAACATTCCAATTTAGTATGATTAATTTATATTTTAAGCATCTACATTTATATCTTAAGATTTTTTGTATATACACGTATTTTAGCGATATAGTCAAATTAAAAAAATATGTTTCTGTATAGTAGAATATTATTTAATATAATATGGTTCTTTAAGAGAATATACTAATTAGTTAGTCCGAATCGGATCCAATCAAACATTTTTTTAACATTATTAAAACTGAAATATGTTTGAGACGGTCATCACCTTTGTAATTTACCTATATTTATTAAAAGACTGACTGACAGAAGTCTATTGTATGTCAGATATGAAATCATTATACTAATTAGGGTTCCGTACCCAAAGAGTAAAAACGGGACCCTATTACTAAGACTCCGCTGTCCGTCTGTCACCAGGCTATATCTCACGAACGGTGATAGCTAGACAGTTGAAATTTTCACGGATGATGTATTTATGTTGCCGCTATAACAACAAATACTAAAAAGTACGGAACCCTCGGTGCGCGAGTCCGACTCGGCTTGTAAAGATGTTAACACATCAATCTTATCATGCTCGTAAAATTGAGGTTCAAGTCATTTCTAACCTAACCTAACCAACTATTCTTGGGTTAACAGTTATTAGTTTGGTGACATTTGCTTTAATAGGACAGCAAAATGTAAAAAAGTTGGTAATCATTTCCGATAAAATGAGGTCTAATTTTGGTGATCATTTATTATTTTTGGTGGTAATAATGATTTTTTGTTATTAAATTTCACTATATCCGGTGATCAGTTAAATACCAGCCCAAAATAATTGCTGTTTTCACATTTTTGCATTAGTTTGGTGTTGTTGCACGTGTTGAATGAACAAACATAATAAAAAAATGACCTTATTGTAACAAGATACGGTTTATTATTGATGAACATTAAATAAGTAACTGTGGTATGGTTAACATTAAATAGGTAACTGCTATTTTGCATGTTTGATTTATTATATTTTTATTAACGCGTACCTACGTTGGCTGTGACCTCTGATACTGACGATGGAAAGATGAGTTTTGTACTAAAATCCATAATTCTAAATAATTACTATAGGATTACTAGGATAAGTGATATTGTTTAATAAATATTATTAAGAATTCTCATTATTTTAATTACTGTTATTTTTAACCGACTTCAATGTACCAAAGGTCTCAATTCGGTCTGTATGTTTTTTTTATTAAGGTACCACAGAACTCCGCCGTTTCTAAACCGGTTTGGGTAATTAATAATTATTATTTTCAGAAGTAGGTACCTATATACTTCCAGATTGGTTTCATTTTTGTCAAATTCAAGTTCTGATGATGGGATTTATGACGAAAAGACGGAATTATTCAAATCTTATAGGGAATAGTGATACGTATAGCTATTTTTTGTTAAAAATAGCCTTGATCATATTTCTTTAGGCATATTTCTCTTTATTTATGTTCAGGAACATATTTTCTTTCATAAAATATAAGTTTCATCCGTCAGACGTATCGGTGAAGGTCGACCTACGTAACGATAACTTATCTCCTACTATTGCAATTTGCCGACTAAAATTCAAATTCAAATTCAAATAAAAATTCCATATACAATTACATAATATATACATTAATTACTAAGTAGTTGCATTCAATTGATATATCTGATGGCGACTGTACATTGCTGTACGGTAAATTTAAAAAAATAATTACGGGGTCATAATTAAGTGAAACTTTAAAAAAACTTTGTACATACTGTTAGAAGTATTAGAACAAATTAAATTATTTACAGAAAATACTTTAATTTGTTTTTATTTTCAGTAGAAACTGAAATAAATGTCATATACTACTTACTGGAGGCCTTGGTAATTTTTTCTTAGTATATGGCATTTATTTCAGTTTAAAAACTTTTTAATTAATATTTAATAAAAAAATCTGTATCTGGTTTAATGTATTGCCCGTATTGGATTTACACACTGTATATTATACAATGTATACTTAATAGGTAGGTATAAGGAATATTCTCGTGAAACAAAACTTAAAAGTAAATGAATAGTTGTGGACAGTACCTACAGATAAATAAAAAACATTTTACACAATGAGTATTTATTAAAATAAATATCCAACTATGGCCGTATTTATAAACGAGAGCTAGATCAGATACAGATCTACTTACCTAAACAATAATCTATAGCTATACGGTCTCAATACCGACCAAAATATAATTAGCTACCCAAATACAAACTCCTTATACTTAAAAGTTTTACTACAATTGACTGGGATACAAATTAAGCCAAAAAGTTACTTTTTTGGTCGTCTTTTGGTTCAAATTTCATAGTAAAACTAAATAAATATAAGTTATAAAATACTGTAATATTCGAGAAAACAACTAACATTCATTACAACAAGTGCGGACTAGAACTACTAATCTATACAATAGCACTTAAACATTGATTACAATAAATACATCCTCGAACGATTTAATACAAGACTCTGGGTCTCAGACGATTTTAAAATACTGCGGCATGAGCCCCAGTCCGTTAAAACCTAATTCTAAATAACCTCGAGACCTCCAACAATAGGCCCAGTGATTTATCTTCAGACAGACTAGGAAGACAATAAATACAATACATAGGAAGAAAATTCCTTTAAAAATAACAGTTCAACAGAAATAAATATTTCACAAACTAGTGACTTGTTTCATCTTAGAAACAGTTGACTTGACTTTTGGCGTGGTTAACTGTAAAAAAGTGAAACATTAATTTAATTGTCCTTTATAACTTAAGTTAAAATACCTATATAAACATATCATATGTATTTTAAAATGTCAATATCTCTGAAATCGCTGAGCGAATATATTACCTTTTAGGTGCTAAAAATTAATTTCATAGAAAACTGGTAACAGTTAAAACAGTGAGATTTCTTAAAAAAATATTAAAATCAATTTTGAATCATTTAAAATGATTTAATGAAATGACTCCAAGTCAAAAATAACAGGTGAAAATGCCCAGTGCAGCAATTAACAGTGTATTTAAGAGGCCGTAGTCGATTTTGGAGCAAATTTTTTAAATTGATAGATTTAGTCGTTGAAATTATACACGTTTTGTTATGTAATATCTAAATAACAAGTATTGGTTTCTATTAGCACGTTTTCTCATCTTGCCTTTTAATAATGAGGTCGCGAGCGTCCGTCACCGGTAATATATGAAGAGAAGGGGCAGTTTTTAAAAATTCATCAAAAAATTATGGTGGTAAATTATACAAATTGATGTATAAGAATAGTTTCAGCAAATGTTGTAGATTGTTCAAGTATCCAAATTACGTTGAAATTAAGTCGATTTTCAGAGAAATTGTAACTTGTTTTGAAGTAATTTCTGGAGAAAATTGAATTCGTTTAACTTTCATTTTCTCGAACTCTAAGTCATATAACAAAAATGTAATCTGATAAAGGTCAAGTACAGAATATGTGTAATACAAATTTACCATTTTTAGCAGTCCAAACTTTACGAAATTTACAAATAAGAGCGACAAAATCAGTGCTTTACGCGCGTTTACCTAAACGTCCTTCAGAAAAAAAATCATTACTAATTTAGTGAGTCTGTTTTCAAAAAATTGATCTGATAAAAGGCAAGATAAGAAGACGTGCTAATAGAAAGCAGTACTTGTTATTTCAATTTGGTAACAAAAGGTGTACAATTTCATCGACGAAATCTATCAATTTTACATTTTTGCGACTAAAATCGACACCGGCCTCTTAAAGGCAAAGGGCAAGGCAAATATTTTATTCAGACCCCATTTATGGAGAGTGCCCTTTCTCCCTCTACGGCTTAACAAATAAATAAACATTTACGCATATATAGTGACATCAATTGGAATGCGACGAGTCTATTTAAACTCTTAAGAATACGAAATACATAATACATTTATGGCACAAAAACATTCATTTATGAATATATATTGTATTAAGTTAATACACTACTTCAAGTTTATTGTATGTACACGCATACAAAAATAGATAGATACAAAGATAAAGTTCTGGAAAATGTACAAATAAATCTACAAAATTCTGCCGTATAAGTGATCTAAACAGTGTAAATATTATTCATAAATAAATATATCAATTTGATCTATCAAAGAAACCTTACAGGTTGTCAGCAAGGGTAAGAGTGGAATCTCTGGTACGTAATGTTTTTCTTACCCCATTCGAAACACTACTGTTCTTTGTACCACACCTGACCCGATGCTAGTTTACTTCAATCTGCTTTAATAGATAAAAAGGGAATGACCGTAACCTATATACGTCTCAAAATCCGTTCCACGATATCTCAAAATGTTATAAATAAAGCTGCCCTTTTTGAGAAATCCTGAATAGGTTTTAAGTACCTACAGCAGAATGCAACCTTGTTAGTTTCAACTTTGTACATGGCACACAGAGAACACGACGAATTTACAAGCTCTTTTGTTAGTAGTAAAAGACTTTTATCAACTCTTTTAAGAAGAAAAGACTACATAACACATTTCAACAATATGAATATGTCCGTGTAGACAAGATGATAATATTTTATCGATAAACGCTAATAGAAAAGTAAAAATGTATCGGGATGACCGCTAACAACGAAAAGTCACGAGATTTCCTAATTTGATCCTTTGCATTCTTAGAGGATATCACCAAACGGAGTAGCCATTAACAGGCGTTCCCCTCTGTCGAAAATAGGCCGCCAATGGTCATACACAATGTATAGACTGACGTTTATCTGACATGGCTATTTTTACGTTACGTATACATTTGATATCCTCTGAGTACATTATTCTTCTTCTTTTATTTTGCCAATGTCAAGTGTGTTCGTACAGCGTGACGTTGTTCGGTAGTTGCTTTTATATCATAAGTACTTTTAGAGTTTTTTGAGAGTAAGTGCTTTTAGTAAAGTGATAGCTGAACATTACTAATAGGCACGATGGATTGCCGGGTGTTGATACGCGTTTCATGATTAATTCTTTAATATACATTTCCACCATAGAAGTGTATATTGAAGAATTAATCTTGAAACGCGTTTAACCGTGTTTTAATCAGCACCCGCCATTCACTGTATAATAAGCAATCATTATTACGCTTTAAACAACATTAATGAGCAAAAACCAAAAAAATTGTCTCGAGACTCCTTCGCCATCTTGAATCTCAACGGGAAATCTATACATTCTTTAAGTTTCTAAAAGCAATCCTAACTTGGCTAGGCCCCTGATCAGCTATTATTTGATGGTCCTTCGTACCGGATAGCATCATCTCACTTATTAAGTATTTTTTTAACTGTACACCACAACTCCGCAGAGTGGTTTAGCTTTAGGAAGATCATCGTAGAATAGGTAGGTACAGTATATGACATGTATTTTAGTTTATAATTCATATATAGTAATGTGACTACTTTAAAAAACACAAATCGAAATATTCGATAAAATAATTGATTTGTTTCCCAAAGTTGCAGAGGTACAATAGTGTGTAGCATTTTATTCATAGCCGAATCATACATTTATTTGTAGATACTGATTTTATTGGTATGAGGTCTTAGTAAAAACTTTGGTATAACATCAAAGGCTACGTACAACATTAAATATAACTACCTATTAAAATACATCGCTTACTTAAACTTCTATTATTTTACAAATCAACCAAACACTAAAATAACGTTAGAACATATCTGTCACTGGTATAATAAATATTCATCTGAATTGATGCAACATTAAGGGTAGAAACATACTGTGGCGTCCGCGGCATACGTATAGGTGCCACGAGGGAAAATCTTATTTGTTTTATTTTATTTTTGTATATTTCAAATACTTCTAAATATAACAAGTTACAACCGAACTTCGCACTTCAACCATAATATTACAAACACACGTTTCCTTATTTTAGGTAAGAACAACCAAATTCATTCAATAACAAAGTGCTAGTTGCAACTAAATTATTGTCCTCTCACGATAAAGTTAACATAACGTTGAACACAAAACGGTCATACCGTTAACCGAGGCAGCCATTATGCATTACGCAATCAACGCTCCCAATTTTCAAGCACTTTACAGACTTAAGCAGTTTCAGCTAATCTTCGCCCATGATAGATTTCGAGATTATTAATCAATACAATTAATTTAGATTGTGTAATTTGATCGCCGATGTTTCCTCTTTTGGTTTTCTACAGTCCTTAAGGAAAAAACTTAATTAATCAGGCATTTACTAATATAATAGGCCAATACTATGAAAACAAACTAAAATAAAAAAATGTAGGTACTTAATTATATTGCAGTATAAGTATAACCACATTTACTGAACACGGCAAAGAAGGGTCACAGTAAAACGAGTTGCCATCTACTTTCCTTCACGAAGATTAAAGTCCCATTTAGGCGGTTCAAGAACTTCCGCGCAATATTCGATACATTTCCCCTTTAAACACCGTATTGCAACTCTCTCTCATCGTGTAATGCTCACATATGTAATGCGCCTGCTCCGCAACTCTGCTGATTAGCGGCTCCTAACACTATACACTGGTTTTTTTAGCATTAAAAAAAAGTAAACAATTTTGACGTGTCTTTTTATTGAGAATCACTTGAACAATTCGTGGTAAAAGGGTCTTCCGCGTCTCTCAAAACAAGACGAGAACGCCTTATGCAAGACGCTTCACACAATTCTATCCGTTTATTTATAACTACGTATTAAAACTCTTCAATGTGCAAGATATGTCAAAGAATTTCGTGGATAATCTCTCTCTCGTACCCTTGCAGCAAACACCACACCTCTCCTTCACGTGCACACACACACACACACACACACACACACTCACACACACACACACACACACACACACACACACACACACACACACACACACACACACACACGTTTAAGTAATAAATACTGCTAACCAAATTGTAATATTTGTAAGTAAAACTGATTTGTTTTTTCCTATATTGCATCTATCTATGCCTGGTAACGAAATATTTTTTGTATTATTTTTGTAATGTGTATTTGCGTCTCACATTTTGCTAAGTGAGAGAGTAAGACGCAATGCACATTGGACCAAGAAATTGGACCGGTGTAATACCAACCTAACTACTTACAGAGTACTATGAATACCGCAATGTAAGGAAAATCGCATGTAAGTTCTTGAACCGTCTAAATGGGGCTTTAGTTTTACATAAAAACCGTTCGGAACATTAGGTCCCGAATGGGTTCGGAGATGTCAATCGCACGCTTATAATGGCTTCCCCACGGTCGTTCAATGATCGCCCTTCTCCAGCTCGGCGAGTTCGTGCGTGTTGGCGCCCTCGCGGTCGTTCTGCAGCGCGCGGGTCTTCTCGATGTCGCCCTGCGACAGTGACGTCACTATGATGGCGCCCAGCGCGTCGCACACCACGTTGATCGTAGTCCGGAATCGGTCACTGAAATAGTTTGAATATATGTAGGCATGAGCATAACACTCATTCATAAAGATACGGAAAGAAGGATTTTGTTGTTAATTACTGGATAAATCGACTCTTTTGGAAAATAGAATATACCTACGTATGTACTATTGGTAGTTTGATATAGTCACATGTTATCAAGCTTCTTCTTCCTTGCGTTATCCCAGCATTTTGCCACGGCTCGGGAGCCTGGGGTCCGCTTGACAACTAATCCCGAGAATTGACGTTTTACGATAACGACTGCCATCTGACCTTCCAACCCAGAGGGAAAACTAGGCCTTATTGGGATTAGTCCGGTTTCCTCACGATGCGAAGAGCAAGTAAATATCAAATGATATTTCGTACATAAGTTCCGAAAAACTCATTGGTACGAGCCGGTGTTTGAACCTGTGGTATGTGTAGAGAGTGGGCAATAGAGAGTACTCTCTCCAGGCGGGTGTTATGCCTGGGGACCGAAGTCCGCTGAGAGTTAGTCAGAAGGAGTATATATAGTAAGTGACATTTGAAACTTCGTAACCGCGATGTAGGCTTCTAGCTAATTGCGTTCTAGCTCCCTAACGCCATCTGTTAGATGACGTCGACAGTGGCAGCTAGAGGAGACGCCACATCAGCCCCCCTTTGAGCGGAGGGGTCAGCGACGACGTATGAAGCGTGCAGCGAAACCAGGTGTGTGCTCGAGCCAGTGTGGCGAGCGAAGATGCTCAGAGTCACAGGCGAGCAGAGCTGCTCAGAGCCAGTGTGACGAGCGCAGTTGCTCAGAGCCAGAGCGGCGAACGGAGAGAGAGAGAGAGAGAGAGTGAGAGAAGTTGAGTGCCAGGCATGAATATTTACAAGATATTTACAGGATATAATACATATGTACAGAACTGTACAGAGGCATGCAAGGTGGCACACAGAGAGGAAACTGTTTTGCTGCGAGGCGGCGTCATCAGGATCTTGAGGTCTTCATAGCTGTCCAATGTCGGAAGGTCACCAATGTGGTAGGTTTAGAGAGAGGGCAATAGAGAGTACTCTCTCCAGGCGGGTGTTATGCCTGGGGACCGGAGTCCGCTGAGAGTTAGTCAGAAGGAGTATATATAGTAAGTGACATTTGAAACTTCGTAACCGCGATGTAGGCTTCTAGCTAATTGCGTTCTAGCTCCCTAACGCCATCTGTTAGATGACGTCGACAGTGGCAGCTAGAGGAGACGCCACAAACCCTTTTTGAGAGAGAAATGTGTCCAGTAAAGTAATAGGTGGACGTTTTCACAGCAGTGGAAGTACTCACAGCAGCCAGTCGACCGCGAGAATAATGGACACGTCCTCAGCGGGCAGGTTGACGGTGTCCAACACCATGACCATGGTGACCAGCCCGGCCTGGGGTATGCCCGCTGCGCCTATGCTCGCCGCCGTCGCCGTCACACTGGAACACATAACCAATTATGTTGGTACATATGGTTTATTCAGCTTAGCCAGCATTATCCAAAATTTTCCTGAGTAGGTACTAAGATTTTTATCAATCGTCAATACGATCATAAAATAAAACCATCATGACGTTGATATGTCAGGACGTATACAAATACAAATACAAATGTTTATTTCATAGAATATGGTACAAAGATGGTCAAATTACAATAAGTGCGGCATATTCTGCCTCTATCGGCGTAGAAATATGTATTACTTACAACTAAGTTGCTATACCTACTTGATTATTACTAACATGCATATAATATATTTTAATATTTACATATCGAGTTTTTACAAACCTTATAATTACCTAGGTATTGGCACAATAGTAGTTAAGTCAGGAATCAATTACAATAGTACATTAAAATTATATTACAACAATAAAATAATTAGTTTATTAATAATTAAGGAACTCATTGATCGAATAAAAACACATGTCAAGTAACCAATCAAACATTTTTTTCTGAAATTTATTTATATCTAGTGATTTTATGTCATTTGGAATCTTATTATACAATTTAATTGCCATGATATAAACATTTTTACTAAATATGTTTACTTTTTGTCTTGGAACAAATAGTTTGCTTGGATACCTTCCACTTGTTTTATTATGAACGGCATCATGTAGAGGAAATAGATCTGGGTGTTTTCTGACAAATTTAACAACCTCATATATGTACAAGCAGGGCAGGGGAAGAACTTTTAGCTCCTTAAATATTGGTCTGCAGTGGGCTAAATATTGAGCGCCAGATGCAGCCCGAATACACTTTTTTTGAACGATGAATGCCCTCTATATATCAACTGAGTTGCCCCAAATGATCAGTCCGTAACGTAACACAGACGACACATATCCATGATACGCAGAAAGAGCGGCCTCTTTAGATGTTAAAGTTCTAAGCTTTCGTAGTGCAAACACAAATCTGTCTAATCTGCTGCATATGTTATCGATGTGTTGTTTCCAGTTTAGATGTTTGTCTATCGTCAAACCAAGGAAGGAGGCTGAGTCGACTGTGTTTATTAAATCGAAATTTAGATTGATTTTGAGATCTAGATTTGGAGAATTATAGTTCTGAAAATGAATTATTTTAGTTTTGTCTGCGTTCAGTTTGAGTTTATTATCCTCTAGCCATTTAATAACCTTACATATTTCAGTATTTGCTTCGGTTTCTAGGTCATTCCTATTTCTACTTTTAATTATTAATGTCGTATCATCGTCAAAAAGTATACAGGATTTTTTTAATCCTCTCATTATCCATCTGTTTTTGATTGGTTTATCCTGTGATTTGACCTTTATTATTGGAAAACATAGTTTAAATAAGAGTAGAAGTAAGTCATGAAATACCGTGAAAGAAGTATTACAGTCTGTTTCTTCATATACTTCGTTAAAACTTAGACATGACATGTGCTTGCAAAACGTATCGACATTTTCCTGGCTAAAGTCACGTCTCTCTTCAATCCAGTATTTACTTCGTCGTTTTACGTGGTCTGGCTTCGGGATAGAGAATGATAAGGACTGTCCAGTATCATGATCAGACAATGCAAGCTGATGTGTATTGCTTACTATGAAGGAAACGTCTTTGTTTGAGGCTATTAAGTCTATACAAGACTTTTTCCGTGTCACTTTAGTTACATGTATGGTAAAGTTGAAATTACTTAGCAATGATGTCAGTTCCCTAGCTTGGTTACTGGATTTTAGCATATCGATATTCCAGTCCCCACAGATAATGATTTTCTTATTATTGTTGTATGTCAGTTTATTAAGCATTGTTTTTAATTTGTAAATAAATAGCTGAATGTCATGTTGAGGTATTCTATAAATGCATATTATGATAACATTAAAGCTGCTTAATTCAATTCCACAGCATTCGAAGTAGTATGGACTGCATAGTTCACGAGTAATTTGTAATCCGTATCCCATACAATGATAAAGATGTAATTTTTATTAGTCTTTGGCATCCGTTCTGATCTGTATAAAGTGAGCGTGTATGTCCTTTAGCACAATTATCGGGGAACAATCCGATCCATGTTGTCCATGTTGATAGTGGGTCCAATGGGGATCCAAAGGTCAATACCTCACAACGATGATCTAGCCGAAGGACATGACGACCTTGCGCAGCTGCTTGATGAAGATCGCGGTCACGGCCTTCAGAACGGCGTCTATCAATATAGGTATAGATGGTACCGATGGACATCACGAAGGTTCTTACCTCACAGCGATGATCTTGCCGAAGGACATGTCGACCTTGCGCAGCTGCGCGATGAAGATGGCAGCCACCGCCTCGTATAGCGCCGTGCCGTCCATGTTGATGGTGGCGCCGATGGGAATCACGAAGCGCGTGATGCGAGGGTCCAGCCCCATGTCGTCGCAGCAGCCTATCGTAATCGGCATGGTTGCTGAGCTAGAAGTTAAAACGGTATTTAAAAATTAATTTATGTCAAAAATGAGGATTTTTAAGATGATAAACATGAACCTTGGTTGACTTTGCTGAGAGAGCTGCCGGTAGACTTGTTATTTCCAACGATTAGTGCTAGATGGAAATCATCACGCAACGTAACCCATTTATACTGGGTAAATGGGTATGATATAGAAAATACTGACACGCGAAATCTAAATCTTTTTACAGATCATATCTTAGATAGGAATGGAGTTATACAAACTTAAACAATACCAAGCACAGGCTTTTTAGGTAACATATTTATACTTAGAAGTAAAATTCTTGCCTTGTTTTAAGGATGACTTTAACTACATTAAAGTTTGTGTACATTTATTTCCTTTTATTTATACTACAATAACCTTTTTAGTTGTGAACTTATTTCCCATAGGACATCAGTGCCCTAGTGAATATATTGTAATGACCTATTTTACGAAGGTCAAGCATGATAAGTTCGTTATTTTTTAGTCTATAGAGCAGTTTAAGGGTCACGTTAATGTGTATGTTTTGTACATTTCGGTTTGTTATGATTTAGGTACCTAGGTAATTATACATTACGATGAATTAAGGATACATCGAAAAATACCTAAATAGGTAGGCTTGTCAACTCACCCTCGAAATCAAGTTGCTACAAGCAAGCACATGAAACCCCTGAAGCCCATAACCCCTAACAACATTGAAAAAAAATATTTAACCTCGATTAATTTTGGCCTAATGTTACGTCCAAAGCATTGAGAGGTAAATAAAGTAAACTACGCACATAATTAAGTATAAGGTATTCAGAAACCAACAATTAACCCACCTAGAAGCAGTTCCAAACGCAGTGGCCATGACCTGCCCCATCTTCGCGATGTACCGACACGGCAACTTCTTGGTGGCCAGGATGAACAGAATGCTGAGGGTGCCGAAGCCGTGCAGGAACAGCCCCAGCAGCACCGTCATGAAGTACATGCCTAGACGCCCCACGAGATCCGCGAACGAGTCGATCTCCATGATCTTGGCTGTTACTAGGAAGAACACGCCGAGGGGGGAAAGCCTGGAATGATAAGTTTCTATTATAGTATAAGGGAAGAAAACCATCATTAGAAAAAATAATTCCACGGTATATATGTCCCAAATCCATTCTGGACTGACATCATGAGTGATACTGTGATACAACCTAAAACCTTCTTGTACAATTAGTGGACGCCTGTGCCCTTTAGTGGGATGTATAAGCTGGTTGATAAAGAAAATGGTTATGGTGGTGGCTGACATTAAGCTTATCTACTAATAGTAATAGGTGATTAGCTAATTACCTGTCGTGACCTCTTGTTTTAGCGAATCGTAATCGTTCAGATAAGTGGATTTATTCAGATTGCCGGATCTGCTGTGATAGACTCGCCTTCTTCTTCGCCTTTCGACACACAACACCGGTAACAAATCGGATCACCTAAGTCCTAACCAAACAACCCAGCCGGTGATGATCATCATGGCCTCTGACACTGGAAGAAGTCCTGCAGTCGCCCATCTTACTGACTGCCTCTAGGTGACAAGTAGAGTTGTACTACGTTATACTAACCAAATAACCCAGCCAGTGATAATCATCATGGCCTCCGACATGGACTGGAAGAAGTCCTGCAGCGGTCTGGACTGGTCGCCCATCTTGCCAAGTGTAATGCCGAGCACGATGCTGAACGCCACCAGCCCCAGCACGTTACTGCCAGGCTGATAGTCGCCCTCGATTTTGTACGTCTCTGGGTGGCCTGGAATAATGGGAGGATATTGTAAGTGCATAGTATTAATTTAATAAAGCTAAACCGCGTGGCTTGGTGGTGGTGTGGCGCGGGCGTGGGAAAAAGAATATTGCTATCTTCTTCGGGACTAGGATAAATAGCTGCAAATAGGAATAGGATATTTAAGTGTTTATTTATGAAGCCGTAAGCAGAAGTCACTGAACATTCCCCTTCATCAATTGATTGGTCATTAATTAACTTCAAGCTTCTTAGCAAGGTGAAAAGCAGAAACAAGAAAAGCACGGGATGTTCAATGATTTTGTAATTCGATTAATTTCTGCTTAAACTGCTAAAACGGAAAGTAACTGGCAGCATTTACCTTTAATAGCTCCTTTTTCGATTCCATCGTAAATGAGTTTAGTTCTGTAGGACGCGATTGTAGCTTGAGCGATGTTCTCCGGGAACACGTTTCTGGAACAGAAATAGGAGACTGACAGATTCAACACACAAATACTAAACAAGAAAGCAATGAAAATGAAGATAACAAAACATTTTTATAGATATATTTTAAATAATCGTACAGCTCGTCGTCGCCGTATTTTAAATAGTCGTCTTTGGTATGAATTGTGTTGTCTATAACTAAAACTTATTGTGTAAACACCAACAATCCATTTAAACCTAAAAGCCACCAGTTATCCCAACAAAGCCAGGTTTGACCCGCACGAGACGTCCTTGAAGGACGAAACAATTTGTCCTCAACTCAAATCGGTCGCAATTCGATGTGCTCTATGACCGACCAGCCCACTTCCGCCCTATAATATAATCACCTATTTACCCATTCTAATGCTATTAAACTTCGACGCAGCCGCTAAAATATTACATTAATTACCACGACGCGTCGTCACGAGACCTTAAGTTTAAAACAAAGGAATATGAGGTAAAAGTGGCATAAAATTTCGAGTCGGTTTTGTAAAGGTTTTCAGGACGTAATTGAGTTTATGTCGCGAAGTGGAAACCCACTAGGGCTTTTTATATAATTTACCCTCCTTTTGATTTAGCGAGCCATTGTAATATTATACTGTAGGTACTTATATAGTAAATATCACTTGATTTAAGGTTGAATAAGGATTTAAGGATGTCCATTATTGAAATGAACTTTGCAAAAACGTTCCTTAAATTAAAATGTTTTTCTTGGGATAAAATGTGTTTTACTCATAATAACACCTCCTAGTGAGTATTATATTCTTTGTTTAACACATTCACTGCTAGCAAACCCGCTTGACTACACGCGTAGCGCGTAGCTCGCGCTGACAGTGAATGCGTTAATACCTACTAAAGAATGAAAAACAAACATAACAAATAAAATATGTACCTATTTAATTATTTTAAAATTATGGTATTCCAATTATCAATGCTACTAGTAAAGTTTAGTGAGTCATATTGAGCTTAACAGGTTTAGATCGTTTAGTATAAATTGAATCGTAAGATAACCCGGCATATTGCCAGTATTGCCACGGCTCATGGGTGCCTGGGGTCCGTTTGGCAGCTAATTCCAAGAATTGGCGTAGGCACTAGTTTTTACGAAAGTAACTGCCATCTGACCTTCCAACAGTAAAGGTTTGTAACCTTTACAGCCTTTTTATCAGTAACTGGCAACTCCCACTAGGCGTAACCCCTTTACACAACCCAGAGGGGAAATTAGGTTTCCTCACGATGTTCTCCTTCACCGAAAAGCAACAGAACTGGTAAATATCCGCGAATTTCGGACTGAAAGTCGCACGCTCTTACCGCTAGGCTATCGCTTTAGTTCATAAAAACATAATCTCTAATACTATAACGCTATAATCTTATTGACAACGGCCGCAATCGCCGCAAACTTCTGTTTATCTAATTCTGTATAAGTACCCAGCGGTACCTACGATAGGAAGTGCCTGGATTAACGAGCCCGTCGCCATCGACGTAATGTCACCTGGCATTTTGCTCGCGAGCTGTGCCATCATTGTCTAGTTAGTGTTCACAATGTAGGGCTGTCGATTTCTGTCAGAGTACTTCTAATAATCAAACGTGAACATACAGAAAGAAAATGTTTGGTAAGAACAAGCTGTTGGGAGCCTGGGGTCCGCTTGGCAAGTAATCCAAAAAAAATTGACATTGACACTACTAGTTTTTACGAAAATGACTGACATCTGATCTTCCAACCCAGAGGGGAAACTATTAGGCCTTTTGAGATTAGTCGAAATGCGACTGGTCTATTATAATATCAAATGATGGCGACCCCAGCAACAATGGATTACGCCTGTTATGGGCTCTAATGTGGCTGGTCAAGGCGAACTTGGTCTTAAAGACTCTTTTGCAGGTGTTATAATAAAGTTGGCCAGTCGCATTATATGTATAAGCGTAGGAGAGATTCGGTCTCTCTTTACGTTGTTGGCGTTTGGCATATAAGGTTGAGGCGGCTTCCACGATTTGATGTGGTTAAATATGGTAAAGCACGGGACAAAGCGCGAGGGTAAAGATGACCTGTCTGTAGCAAGCTCCTCCCAACGCTCAGGGTCGATGTTGCAAGCGTTCAGGTGTCGTTTGAGCACGTCCTTATAACGCGTATATCGTACACAAGTTCCAAAAAACTCATTGGTACGAACCGGGCTTTGAACCCGACCTCCGGATTGAAAGTCGCTCGCCAGAAATTTCCCAACCAAAATATCATAGAGAAACTTTAAGTATAGTTGGTCAAACCAATTTGTCAGTCAGTAACAACCAGGAAAATTATACTCATCCCTTTCTTTTGGGCGCTAGTACTAGTGTAAGACAAAGATAGTATAATTCTCTCTGTCTATGTTTGAAATGAGACAGTCCTTTGACAAACTTTGAGTGCTCACTCCATACATAGATTTTATTTACGAAAACTTATTTGTATATAATAAGATTTAAGAGGAAAGGGGACCGCTTCTCCATACAAACGTACGCGTCATTTTCCTCTCTAAATATTAATATTAAATACAGTTTGTTTACACAATTTGATGTACCTATATGGACCGTAACTATATGCCTATTCGTTTGACTTTATTGAAAGACGAATTTCATACAAATTTTTAAATGCTCCTTACTCTTATAATAATTAAAAATTCTAATAAAATCAAATGAAGGTACATATCTGTGGTTGTGATTAATAATGATTAACATTAGTGAAATTATGTTACACAATTTAATGTCCAGTGAGAAGAATGAAAAGCTACGTCTGTATGAAAAGGCGGCTTCAAAACGGTCGTCCACTTTCATCGTAAGCTTAGTAAGTGCTAACTTAAGCGAGTTTTAAACTTATTACCTACGTTTTGTGTACGGCTACGATAAGTTATAAACAGACATAGACTGAGCTAGCAAGTCGCAAGGATTGGACGATTCCCCGTCGAACATCCGACGAAATTTCTCCTGGCGCCCACTATTTTATAGTTTAGATTTATTCTTTAGTTTTATTTAGGTTTAGTTGTTAATTTTGATCAATAAAACAATCATTTAGTTTAGAACGTTAGTGACCGTTGTTTTAATTACACGTAACAATGTTCAATTTATTTAGAAATATAACATTTAAGTATATAAGTAAAAAAAATACAGTTAAAACATATTTCTTCAAATAATTTAAATTAAGCCGAACCAAAGGAGACTTGAAGGAACTGTCATAGCCTCCTAAGGCCCAAGGTCCTTCCTATAGTACCTCTTCAGTTCGATGAAATTTAAAGCCTATACAACTGGAACAGAGTCGCTTTTGCTTTGTTTCGTTTAATTTTCCAACAACGCAAAATCAACTCTATTTCCTACGCTATAGGTTCAAATTACAGTGGCATGGATTTTTCACTTGTTTGGGAGCCTTAGGATGATAGGGACCATCATTCGACACGAGAGATTGACAGGTAATAGCTTGTAGTCTAAAACTAAAATCATTTTGTTTGAAGAAATCTTAAAATTGATTATTTCAACGTAACGACAAAATCGGTAGGTTTTTTAACCGTTTGAACGCTTTATTTTAAACACAAACATTACTCAAACGCCAAGCTCCCGGATGGTTTTATAGGTAACAAAAAAGAACTATCTGAATATGCCTCCTTGCCTCAACATTTCGACTGCAAAATGATATTTAACAAAGTTTAGAATGAAGTCAAAACAATAGCTACCAAAGAGAACTACATCTCCGCCGAGAATTGTCTATATTAGACACTCATTGCATTCTAAAAAACCGGCCAAGTGCGAGTCGGTTGACTGCACATTTCTAATAGGTTTTCCTGTAATCTATAGGTAAATATCTATTAAGTGTATTTTTTTTTTCAAAATTTTAGACCCAGTAGTTCTGGAGATAAAGGGGGGGAATGATAATTTTTTGCCTATTTTCTTGAATAACTTCTGAACTGTTTATCCTACAATTAATAGAAAAATATAATTGAGATTCTCACAATGAGCTCTTTCATTTAATATGTAACACGTAACACGATATAGTTTGAAAAACTTTGTTTTTTAATTTTCTCATTTACCCCAAAAGTGGCCCCCATGTTTAAAATTCATTTGTTTATGTTACATGTTCGTCTTTGAGTCACAAACTTACATATGTTTACCAAATTTCAACTTAATTGGTCTAGTAGTTTCGGAGAATATAGGCTGTGACAGACAGACAGACGCACGAGTGATCCCATAAGGGTTCCGTTTTTTCCTTATGAGGTACGGAACCCTAAAAACTAAGTTATTCATCTAAAAATATTTCTTTCCCGCTATTTTTATCCCCACAATTCGATGCAAATTGCCGTTGAAGTGGCAACCCTAACGAGCGCGATGTAGGGCGCAGTATAAATAACCGGCTGATGAAGAGTGACGAGGGAACTACCGAATGGAACACTTCTCTACTCTACGGGGACGCAATCAAGAACAAGGTGGCTGCTGATACTAGTAAATAAATAAATAATATAAATAAATATTATAGGACATTCTTACACAGATTGACTAAGTCCCACAGTAAGCTCAAGAAGGCTTGTGTTATGAGTACCCATAAAGACAACGATATATATAAAATAAAAAAAAAACATAAATACATAGAAAACGCCCAAGACTGAGGAACAAATATCTGTGTTCATCACACAAATATCTGTGTTTTCTTTTATATTATGTAATGTCTTGTTTGTGCTTACGAATAAAATCTTATTCTATTCAATTATATTCTAAATAGCCCTTACCGCTGCTACTCGCTTATGCTGATAATAAATAATAAATATTAAGACGAACCAATACCGCATTCCTTGTGTGCATTTTGACATTAGTACCTACTTTAATATTAATACAACTTTTAACTTTATGATTAGAACTGTTAGTTTATTTTATTCATGCATGCAAATACAAAATAATATATATATATAAACTAATCTTAATTATTAAATTATTTAATTGAATTAAAATTAACTTAATTGACCTATAAAAAACCGGCCAAGTGCGAGTCGGACTCGCCCACCGAGGGTTCCGTACTTTTTAGTATGTGTTGTTATAGCGGCAACAGGAATACATCATCTGTGAAAATTTCAACTGTCTAGCTATCACGGTTCATGAGATACAGCCTGGTGACAGACAGACGGACAGACGGACAGCGCAGTCTTAGTAGTAGGGTCCCGTTTTTACCCTTTGGGTATGGAACCCTAAAAAATAATTCAAAAGTTTTCTCTACACGCACCTACACACACCCACCACCGCACCGCACCGCACACACCGCACCGCACGCATGGGTGGTAGCACGGCACCGAAGAATGCGTACATCATTTTCTTGCTGAATCGTAATAAATACCTGCTTGTCCATCTTTTTGGCATAATTATTTTTTGGCGCGTACGGCCAATAGAGTTGCGGCATAGAGTACCCACGCTTCTGGAAGGCAAAGTGCATATGCAACAAAATGCAGATAACCCGAATGTGTCGACACTCCATGATGAATGGCAGTTAAATTGGTCCTAATTCGTCGTAACTCAATGCTGCGTGATGAGTGTGACGAAATGACGCGATTACGCTAGGCATTATGACATGACGTGTTATAACTAACTTACTTCTCCTGTAAGGTTACCAAAAGCTTGACACTGACATACTCGTCATTTTGACACATTGAACTATTATTACTTCCAATTACTACGTATAGAACCGGCACAGATAATTTATTCTAATTTAACTATTTTGAATATTTGACTTTTTCGGTTCAATTTCTCGTTATAATTTATGAATCTCTCCTGCACCAACATTTATGTCTTTGTTTGACCCAATGGTTAACTGGTAGAGAATGCCGTTTGGCATTAAGTCCGCCATTTGTACATTTCTCTTTGTTTGTGCAATAGTTTAAATAAATAGTATAAGTAAATAAAATGTAAGACAGCAGTTTTTTTTTTTTAAGATTGACCCAAAAAGTTGCTCAGAGTTCAGAATATAGTCAAATTAGTCAAACAACAAAATCACTCTGTATAAGGCATGTATGTATAGGAATAGAGCCACTAAGATGCTTCCGGGCCGTTTAATCTAACGCTTAGCCTATAACTAGCGGGTTTAGTGGATGCCAATATCTGCGCTCCTAACGACATCCGCTCTTGATTGATCGTCGCCTTAGCCGGGTCAACGCAAACCGTGATCTCAGTCCACAATGTTAGGCACTTATGACACACGACACGACATGATACTATATAAAAAGAGAGAATGCGTTCGCAAGAAGACCCTTTAGAGCTCTTGCCCACTGACGTGACGTCCAGTTTTTTTCACATCACCTATTCGAAAAGGGAACTTTTCTTCCCTGCTAGGAGGGATCAAAGTGGCACTTTTCTGTTCAAGGATATTTTGTTGCCAGTATGAAATATTGACACAAAGACAAATGAAATTAGTATGCATATAATCGATTACAATTTCTTTATAATTGATTACGTGCATACACTTTTTCTAACTTAAATAATATTTTGTTGTAATTGTAAATAATAAATGTAATTAACGTATTTTAAATTAATTAATAGCATATTTAAATTAAGTAAATTAATTAATTAGCGTAATATTTACAAACGTAAAAAAAACTTTAGTTTAATAATTTAATTTTTATTTTGACACTTTAGGTCTCCTTAAACGCTGGCTACTTGTCTATGCAATTTAAAAAGTTTATATTTAAAAAGTTTTGTACAAATATTTCACAAAGCATTATGCGGGTCTGTATTCTGTATAAATTTGTAAATACTTAGTTTAAATCAATAATAATAGGCCTTTTCATCTGTGTCAGATGTTTTAAGCAGCATCCCGGTAACGACACTAATAATAATAAGTATAAGTGATATCAGTCTTCATAGTGTTCTTCCGAAGATTTGGTTCAAAGGGGTAAGAGCTAATTTGTTATCAGAAAAATCTACAAAAATAATGTACTTGATTTTCATTGTATCATTTTAGTTGTTTGCTGCTGTTTTTGAAAAGATATTAGGTACATAATTATGAGCTGTAGGTACTTTTAATTTGCCAGTACAGTCACGTCTAAAAATATCGATACGGACAAAGTGCCAGAAGTATGTACCTATACTAAGGTCATGTACACATATTTTTGGCACTTTGTCCGTATCGATTTTTGCTTAAAATAATAATGTTTTGAAACCTAATATATGTATGTAATTTCCTCATAGGTGATGTGAAAAGTAGTATGTGTCACATGGTAGCAAAATTATTTTCACCTTGGGCGTTAACACTTGAATCCTTCACAACGCTAAGGATTCAATTGTACGCCCTCGCCGTAAATATGTAATTTTGCTCCCTTGTGACATCACTTCCTGGATCTACTATAGACTATTTGACTAATTTTTGAAAATGGTTTAAATTGATTGTTTATGACTTTTTAATTACACTACATTGATATTTCCGTGAAATTTCCTGTATTAAATATAAAAAATCAATGTTAAAGTTTATTTATTTTGAACGTGCCTTAAACGCTGTTTTTGCAAAGGGGCTAATCACGTGACACGTGTGACGTCACACGCGAGTAAACTCAGTCAATGACCTTAGTAAATCTTATGGTTTATGTGCATTGAATTGATTATTTCACTGTAAAATGGTATATAAATGGTGTATAGTGCCGCAATGTTCAAGTACGACTATAAAAAATCCAGATAAATTGTTTGTTTCCGTTCCAACGAATCCCAAAAAAAGAAAAATGTGGTTAAAACTAGCGCGAAGAGACCCAAAGAGCATTTTAGCGCATACAAATGTTTTTATGTGTGAAGACCACTTCGATGTAAGTAATATTTAACTGTAAATAAATATGGTAGTTAAAACACCGGATTTTGTTGTATTTAACGAAACAACCTTGTTGAGGTTTAATGTTGTATTACTACATAACCTCATAACATAGCTCTTTCAGCATTAGTAGGTAGTTAGTAGCATACTTTTTCTTTCAAACTAAAGTGCAGGATGGAGATACTATTCTCGTCATCGCATTCTATATATATATCGTCGTCGTATTCGCATCATCGAAATCGAGATGTTCGTAAATAAACAATTTCTACGTATACTCACATAGCTGTTTTTACATTTCTAAGTTCCGCAGCATAGTAATCCGGATTATCTTTAAAGAAAAGTGCAACCATTGATGCGTCTATGTCTGGTAGGTTGCCGCTATCAGCTTTTACATATTTCGGCTCCATTTTGAGATTCTTATGAATATTGTGCTACTAGATATACGGATAAATCGGAATATATCAGAAAACTGTGGAACAATAACTAAAATTAACTAAATACAAATCAAACAGTTAAAACACTCAAGGCAATCAAGAATGTTTACGCGCGTGTGACGTCATCCGAGCGTTGACCAATCACAGAGCGTTCACGTCCCTGATAAAATTTCAAAAAATATTAAATTTTCTTACGTTTATATTCCAAAAACTAAACATAATTTACATTCAAATATAGTGAAATATACTTTATTAGTTTATTATCTTTCAGGATGACAGCAATTCGTTATATATTTTTAATGTTGTCAAATACCCTATTGCGGGATTCGGTTTTCTGCAGGATTCCGTTTTAGTAGTATACCTACGTGCTAATATAGTAACGTTCACACGAGCATTCTGTTTGCGGGATACTGTACGCATACTACAGAAAACTGGATCCTGCAGAAAACCGTAGGGTGCATTGGGGTATAGTATAAGATTGAACGGGTTTTTCATGCGGGGTAAGACAAAAATTCGTCCGTATGCCGAAGCATTACGGGAGACTTTTCATCTTACTCCGCATGAAAAACCCGTTCAATCTTACCCCAAAGCACCCTACCCGCAAAAAACTGGACGTCAGTGTGAAAGCGGCCTTACGAGCTGAGGCCGCTGAGGGTGATCCAGCTGCAATCGTGCCATTAGGTATGTTAGGTATTTGTCTACGTAATGTTGGTAGTAATTAATTTAGATTAATTTAGGTAAATACGTCTGATATTGTTCTGCATGTTAGATTGTATAATTCTTAAATTTAAGGACCTACATAGATTTAAGGAACTTAGGATGTAATTATATTCGAATACAATTGTCATATTGTTCATGAATAAATAAATACAAATACAATATGTGCACTTCATGGCTCCTCTACACAATGGCCCAGCACTGGACCAGCGAAATGGCCATGGGATCGTTATGGCTCCTCTTCACGATAGCCCAGCGCTGGACCAGCGAGACGGCCATGCGAAGGTTGAGAACACGCACTATGGAATGGGCCAGGTGTAGATGCGTACGCGCCATCGGTGGCCCCCTACCTTTGACGAAAAACCGACACCGTGGCATCCCATCGCCATCCCGCCGCGCCATAAGCCATCTTACACCACTATACCCTCTCTACACGCTGGCCCATCTTAGTTAGCCATTAGCTTGTTCTGCCGCTGCTGAGGTTCCGGCGGTTCCATGGGAATCTGCCGAATCCTACACCAGAGCAGGTGACGCAGCAGAAGAATTTTGTGACGTGAAAATTATTTTTAATTGCCGTATAGTAAGTATGTTAGTCTGTAAGGTACCTATGCATCTATGGGCCTTTATGGCCTGAAAATAAGTTTTTTTTTTTTTTGATAACGCTTGTCTTAGATAGTAATCGCGTGATATATATTATGTAAATTAATGCACGATAAACGCCTAACATGATAAAGAAAAATATGACGCCTACTCCAGGTCAAATTCATAACCTGTTATTACAATCAGAATTGTTTTAATTACATAAAAATCTTTACGCTAATTTTGGCTTTTGGTGGAGTATAATGAATATATATATTTTTTTTATGAATTCATCTCCCCTACAGTCGGTTCAGACCCGTGCCCGCGTCGCGCGAAGGGAGGATTAAGCGGGATTAACCTATATCCCGAAATGTCATCAATTTAACGCCGAATTTGACGAATCATTTCGGATTTGCAATCTTGCGGGTTTGCCATTTATTAATTTTATTGTTTTGTTGGACGGGTATCGCGGGGATTATTGAACGATAACCGATATTTTAATATTGGTTCCGATTCTTTTGAAAATACATGTGGCTCACAGTGTATATTATGTTGTAGAAGCTTTATGATAAGAAGTATATTTTGACGTTAAGATGTAAAATTTAAAATATTTAAGTACTTACAGCTAAATTTCAATTGAATACCTAATAAACAGTACCTAGTTATTTTAAACTGCTAATATACCTATTTACCTAATAGTTATATGAGACGTAGCTATTTACTTGCTAGATATAGGCGATAAATAGCTAAGTTCTGTGAATAAGCCGCGTGTTAATTTGTCGTAAAATATTGTTGCTATTAATAAAATAACTGTAATGTATGTGGGTAGACTCATGTCTCCACAATAGAGGGTAGATTTCGCACCATGTCGATCGATTAAATGCAATACAGAACGTACGTGTTTTAGTGCTCTCCTCATATCCTGGATTTCCTGGGCCCTCGGCAGATATTTCTCAATAACCATGTTGACAATTAATGAATAATGACTTTAGCCATTCATATGTTTTTTATCCTACTTGTTAAATTGATGTACTTAATAATGTACTAATTATTAATACCTATAAACCGAGTGAGAAATTTACACCTAAAATAAGAACCCAAAACGTAATTAACGAGTTTAGTAAACTGTCCGGCGCAGATCGAGTCCCGCCATTTTTCCCCGTCATTTTCCGGCGATCATTAAGCTAAAAACCGCTCATAAAAAGCGAGCCTCCGTCAGTGTATATTAATCACTGTATACTAGATGTTTATTACAGACTTATTTACTCCACCGCCTGCCTGCGCAATACCATACCTATAACATCTTTGTCACAATAAATACACCCTCATCCAGCCAATCCATCGAGCTCCTATCGCACCTCAAACGGTTCAAACCTAAAAGCTAGCAGAGGGCGCGTGGGTGCAAAATCATAGACTAGTGAATATGTCCCACCTAAACATTAACCAATTCATAAATTAAAAATAAAACAATCGCCAAAGGCCGTGCCAGGATAAGCTACGTGATTCTGCACCTACACCTACCTTTGTACGTACAAAACATTGCAAACAAAAAGCTTCGTACAATAAACTAAAACCAACATTGTCTAACATGCACCAACACAAGAACCATCGCCTTTATGACGTTATTAAGAATGAAACATAGACAGCTGTTTGATAAAGAATCACTGTTTTATCCAGACAATCTTAAGCATGGTGATATTGGTGATGGCCTCTCTAAGCGTCACTAAGCGATACATAAGCAACACAGCGATAATTTGCATGCAATTTGCAATTCATTACCGCATTTGATGGATCGATTGAATTCGTTGCACCCACTTAGCCAGCAATTATCTAAAATCGTAAAATTGCACGCCGTTTGTAGCAAGGTTTTATAAATGCCTTGCGGAAATTTACGGTACCCGAAATGGGTCAGACGCTGACCTTATAAGATCTAGCATCAGCTTGTTGGACGTGAGCTACAGCTGGAGGAGCCGATGCCAGGCTGGTGGTGACCAGCGCGATGCCCAGCATCACTGTGCACACCGTCCTCGTCATGTAGTACACGATCACGCGGAGAATGGCGCGGAATGGATTGAACACTGACCTTATGAGATCCAGCAGCGTATCAGACGTGAGCGTGTCCTTGGTGAGCACCTTCGTGGTGTTCGGCTGCTGGTAGTTGGAGGAGCTGATGCCGGGCTTGATGGTGGTGACCAGCGCGATGCCCAGCATCACGGCGCACACCGTCGTTGTCATGTAGTACACGATCGCGCGGAGACCGACCCTGAAAACAAGGTGTGGATAAATTCCTGGAAAGGGATAGAGTCCTAATATAATTATGCTACTGCTGGCGAAGTAACCCTGATGGTCTTATGCATATCAACTTTTTGCGGTTATTTAAGGTATGTCATTTAATGAAAACACGAGTAGATATAACTTTCGTTCGGATAAGTAGCATTTTTATTATTTAATTTGTACTTATAACACTTAAATAACTCACCTGCCAGATAGGCTCAAATCAAGCGAGCCGATGGCCGATACTATAGATGACACCAACAGCGGCACTATTAGACACTTGAGCATCCTCAGGAACAGCTCTCCGGGATACTGGAAATACATGACCTCCCGCCGCGTGAACTCGTGTCCCGAAGCCCGCAACCCGCATCCTAGAAGCGTGCCCGCGACCACGCCGATCACAGTCAGGAATGTGAGAAGGTTCTCCCGGAGGAACCCCCGGATGCCTCCTGTTGCTACGGGCATGGTCGGTTCTGTAAGCAAAAATTATATTTGAAAAAATCTGCATGAAAAGAAAGTATCTATTTATAATTTCCCAATATTTTTCATGGAACCAACTTTCATAATTATTTCCTTAGTCAGCTCAGTTGTTGACCGTAATACGAGTAGTACTAAACGTCAAGCTTATATCAAATGATGACGATTAAAATAACAATTGCGTCGTCTGTGCCATTAAAACCGCTGCCAACTTAGCTTGGTCTAACTCTAAGTAAGTTTGGTTTATTAAAAGGTCTGTATTATTATTATTTTATTCTTAACTTTTCTATAAGTGAAATGGATATACCAATGACAATGTATAATTATTACTGAATAAATGATATGATATGTTAAATATATTAATAACGGGTCACTCACGTGTTTTAAGTCGAAAACGCTCGACATGTTTCACTCCGTACCGAGGATGACGCTCCTCGGTACGGAGTGAAACAGTTCGAGCGTTTTCGACATAAAACACGTGAGTAACCCGTTATTAATATATTTAATATGTCTGTGTCTCACGGAAGTTTTGTTATTAAAATGATATGATATGATATGTGCTGGTATTTCTTGCTAATAAAATTTTTGTAACTTGAAACATAATAAGGTTTGTTGTTATTAACCTTTGTTAAGAAACTTTTGTAATTAAGTTGTATATTATGTGTACCTGAATAAATAAATAAATAAAAATAACTAAAAGAAAATTAAGAAAGTTCATTTTATGCGCCATAATTTCTGAAATCGCGTTGTAAACTACTTTTGACATTGATGGACGCTCTCACTAACTTCTAGGCTATTCTTTTCTGTTTAAAGTAGACTTTGTACAGTCGCCATTACATATATCGGTGTGGCCATGGTGTTCACAATATCTGAACACGCACTCTAACGCCTTGACAATAGAGGCGTGTTCAGATATTTGTGAGCACCTTGGCCGCTTCGATATATCTGATGGCGACTGTATTTTCTAAATCAGCTTGGACGTGCTCACTCAATCAGCCCGCACGATTTGAATGTCAAAGGTGGACTCGAAGTATAACTTTCTCAATTAGGTAGATGTTTACTCTAAAATCAGCATACTTGAGTAATTAAAGGTTCGACTTTCTAAGTGGAAGGTACGAACGACGATGGGCAGACGTGCCCACTAAATCCTTATCGCGTTGTTATAAGGTTTACATAATTATGATCTCTTGATCAGTAAATAATTTTTTTGATAATATCAATTGACTATTTCATTATTCAAAGAATCTGAGCGCCGATAATAAAATGGAGTAGAAGGCGATATATTTTTAATGTACAAGGAATTTAATTCCCTACTAGTTGAAATGTTGTTAGACATTCGCAATGCGTTAAGGTCGAAAGTGCGACATGTCAAAGCAACGTCGTGCTCTAGCTAGCTCTTATGGTGACGGGACTCCCATTTGTTTCATCGTGTGCTAATTCCTGTTCACATTCCTATCAAACGGTCACATTAGAATGCTGCCTATCCACCGGGCGACGCAGTGGTTTAATATTAGTCGGCTTGGCACCGATGCGACACGTGGTTCATGATAAACTATTGTACTCCAATTAGTACCCGACGATGCTGGGCCAATGTTGGCGCCAAGCCTGGACATTGGCCTTATCCTAGTGACCGTTCAGTTATTGACCTTTTGCAACAATGATTGCAAGCTCGTTTAGATCCGGTAGCGGGGGATAGCTGGTGATTGTGATCTTGCCATTTTAGCTATATTTAGGACTGAATTGTTGTGTACCACGAATACTTGGGGGAATGAGAGTGGAGCTTATCTACGAAGTATTTGAAGAAATGAGTATAGCATACGACATAGAATACGACAGTATACGAGTATAGTTAGATGATCAATTCGTGTACTTGATAAAGACGGGAAAAAATCTTCTCAAAGTTGTCATTGCCTTATCTACATTTCTTTTTTCCTTCTTTATGTAGTGACAACAATAATTGTGACGTTTTCAAGCAAAAGGTACCATATTGTCGCTTGTCGATAAGGTAGATTTCTAATTGAATCTATATGGAAATATCGCCTTACTGACAAACGACAATGTTTAGAAAAAGAAAGAGTTCAGTGAGAAAAGAACTCCAAAAGAAATTTTTATTACTTGTTAATTCAGAAGATTTTACATTTCACACAGAGCCTGGGAGTAGGTAACACTTTTATAATATTTTTTCATGTAAAAGAAAAGTAAAGAGACAAATTCTCTTCCTGATCGTTTCTGTTTTTCATCCATTACTGAAAATCTACTATTCAAAAGACATATCTACCATTGAGCTGTCACGTTATTTTCCCCATTCGACCCAGACATCGCAAAACTCAGTTTTGTGGGATTTCGCCGCAAATAGTTGGTGGGGCTCAGCGGCGGGATGGGAGCTCGCTCCCCGCGCGGATGTTCTGCGGAAATCTTGATTTAGTGATATCGGGATCAGAGCTGTCCCCTCTGTCGCTCACACGCGGCTCGCGGCACCAATCAGGACCAGTGCGCAATGCCAGGTTGCGAAAACAAAACTCAAATTTTGTAAGTTTTGGTCAAACACATTTTCATTGCATCCAGTGGACAATAGGTACTATAAAAATGAAGGACTCGGGTATTTACATATATATTATGTTTTTCTTATTTGAGTCTAAAGTTACTGAAAAATGCGAAGCGGGCTCCGAACGATATTTTTTCAACAATTTGTCTTTCAGCTTGGGCGGGAAATGCCATTAAAAACCTTACTCTCTAGGTTAGTCAAGTTATCGTTCATGATTGCTCAGTCCCTACTGATGGAAATAGATTCAAATTTTTTCCGTAATCAAAGTTCTGAGCCCTTCAATTTCACGAATAGACGGGATGATTTTACGTTTAGGTTTAAATAGATTTTCTATAAAACGTAGATTTGCTGTGTCAATGACTAACCTTCTGATATATACGTAGTAGCAGTACTGATAATTCCGCTACTTGACGCTAGATGTCGACTACGAAAATAATAGTATTTTTGGTAACAAAACTGATGTATGAAGTGAGCACTCTTCTTCTTCTTCTTCAAGTGCCTTCTCCGTCCCAGAGGTTGGCGACGTTATGCCTATATGCCGTTCTATCCGTAGTCATGCGAATTAGTTTTTCTGTACTGTCCACGTCTAACCAGTCTCTTATGTTCCAGCACTCTATATCTACTTAATTCTCTCTGTCATCCCGGCACATTTTCCATTTTGTTTAGCGTTTGTCGATGTACAATTGTCACCTTGGCTAGGTCCCCTGACGTTATTTAGAGCGTTTTTATTACAAATACTGTCATAAAAACAATAATAAAAAAAAATTACGTACCTATATATTCAAAAAAGAAATTTATGCTTGGAATTCAACAACCTAAAGTATATCAAGTTTATTGAATCACGGTACTTAGTAAAAAATTGATAAAAATACAAATAATATAGCGCGATACCGCGTTTCAGTTTGAAGCGCAGCGATATTACGGTGCTCATCCTCTCTTGTGCCACTTCTCACGCCGAACAAAAAGCCTCGTCGACCTATTTCGCGGATTTAATATTGCGTTGCTAGTTTATTTAGGTATAACGAATATATGAATTTCAATAACTTAAATATTGGTTTTTCACCGACCGGTAATATAAGAATATTTGCAGTTAGTATCTCGTCATTTCAATGTTTACTCATCAGAAATATGTACAATTATTTTATAAACTTAAAAAACTAAACACTACTTTGGCGACAGAATGGGGTGGCTCCGTTGAATCGTCTGCTGCTCTTGTCGAATTCGGCACTTTCGGCAGTTTGCCCCGGAACCTCCCAAACACGACACCCTTCGGCCCTCGGCATGCGGACTCGATGGTCCCCTGCAGCAGTCGCGGCATGTGCACCACAAAAGAGTTGAGATTTATATAGGTACGTCAGGTAATTGCAATATGTATTGGAATAATGGCGACAGAAGATTAAGATTATCAGAATTCAAGGCTCTGGTATAAAATGTTTGTAGGTGGCGGTCACGATAGACTTGTAAAACGAAACATACACCTGTAACTGAGAGCTCCAAAGGTTAGTCTGAACACTCAACAAATTATCGCTCCAACCACTTGTTGAGAGCCCGCCCCGCGGGCGAGTCCGCGGCGATGGGTGGAGCGTTGTTACACTTGCTTTGCCAATTACCAGTTTGAGCAAATACGGTGAAAACTTTCAAAGAATACAAGTGTCCAATCTGTAGTAAGACGGTCAGTTGAATCAAACCGGGACTTAATCGCGTATACATAGTTAAATTAATTAAGTTTTAAAAATTATGAAATAAAACTATGAAAACGGATTATATCGCGTATATTGAATTTAAAATACATCCCGACGTTTCGAACCCTTTACAGCGTTCGTGGTCAACGGATGTTGAGGAAAAGCTACAAAGTGCAAAAATACCGACATACAAAAATAATGAACCATCATAAAATATAAACTTTAAAGCTGGTTGTACATGCAAAATCTGTTCATAAGGCGGTTTTAATTACCTCTGACGTGTCGAGAATGGCATTGTCCCCGTAATCTCAGATAATAGTGATTAGAGGCAGAGGTAAATTCAAAACTTAATTATCTATACGTAACTAAGCGCCACTTGCGCCATCCCACTAACCCGGGGTTAACCGGTTAAACCGTTAACCCAGTGTCAAATTATACTGGTAATCATGGTAACTCCAGGTTTAACTGGTTAACCCCGGGTTACTGGGATGGTGCAAGTTTGTGGTAAATAATAATGTGTAAAAATCGTGTGGGTTTAAATCAGTATTTTGCATCAAACCGTTTATCAGTGTTAAAATTTCGCTATTTTTTTCAATTTTTTTGCTAAGTAGTTTCATTATTCACTGCGCTGTGTGACTGTGATTTGTTTGTAAACTGGGCCAGCCAGCAACCCTATAGTTTAACCCTGTGAACTTCAAAAAACCTTTCGAAGAAAACGCGTGGTAAGCTGTGGTACTCAAATATAACAACAAAAACACAAGTGTTGTTTCGTACCAAATCGTACAGTAGGCCTTGCTTTCAAGTAAGTAAAAGTTTTATTTGTACCAGTTATGTAAAGGTGTAGTGGTCAAAAGGTCAACGTTGTACCAAAATCTATAAGCTAAAATCTATAGTAATAAATTAAAAACTGTAATAGATGTCATATATTAAAGAAAAAGTGACGAAGCCCTCCAGTGGTGAAGGCCGGAAGGCCGGGGTTTTCTTTAATATATGACATCTATTACAGTTTTTAATTTATATATATTAGTGTGAGTCGTGACGTGTGACTACTTAAAAAACACAAATCAAAATATTTAATAAAATAATTTGATTTGTTCCCAAACTTGTTCTATACTAATACTTATATAATATTTAAATAAATAACCCTATAGAGTCCACTGACTTTTAAGAACATTATTTACAAGTACTCGTATGTTTTCAAATTCAAGACTAATCAAGATTATTGTGGAGAGGTGAATGGTATATTCGTTTTCGTTATTATGCGAATGTTTTATACGAATATTATTTATATTATAAATACATAAGGACACGTTCAACGAACGTAAGGCACGTTTTGCTTGTGTCCTGTTTCCATAATTTACAAAAAGGTTCAAAAGTACAATAAAGAATAGGAATTGCTATAGCCCGCTTGGCGCCACCAAAAGTAAGCGCGTTTGAAAAGACTTTAACGAAGCACTTAGGGGCGCTTGGCGCTCTGGAGGGCTCCATTAGGCCGCTTTTGGATCTCCGGGCCAGAGGCCACTCGGCCGCTCTTAATACGGCGTGCGTGGCTGCTTTAGGGTGTTGGAGTTGGCTGCCTTAGGGTGATATTGTATGAAGTTCACTCGCTAAGTGTTGGTGAATGGTGATTTGATTATGGCGTCAGGTTTAGTAACTTGAAACTTTATAAACCGACATCAAAAAGGCGGGGCTTTTAAATTAGTCGATCGAGATCTTCATTTATTTATTTCACAGTTGATCCCCTCGCACTTGTGATAACCATGAGAGTGGATCATGACATACATACAGTGTGTATTTTTAATATACCTTAAATTAAAACGAAACATAGGTTTTGGTTCTAACAAACAATTTTTAAGTTTTCTTTTAATATCAAAAAAAGTCGAGCAATGTTTACAATTAATAATGATCACTTGTGACAGTTGTGACGTCGCCTCAGTGAGAGCAGAGAGTATACAGGGTATAGAGGCGGATAGCCAAAGTAAATAATAATTTGGAATTTGGAAAAAAATTGTAGCCAACTATTTAAGTTGCTCTCAGTTCACTAGATGGCCCTAGTAGTTCTTTTTTTATGGAGTTACGTCCTTTTGCATTTGCGTTTTGCGTTCAGAATTCACAGGTGAACACCTTCACCACGATACAGTAGCTTTTTACCAATTTACATAGCCAATTTGTGTCAATGAACTATTACAGATGGCGCTAAATATAAGTAGTGATACGTTGCGTGCTGAATTATCTTATAAGGAAAAATAAAAGAACCTACTTAGTAAATTCAAAATTGTAGTAGATTAACTACACTTAGAAAACCAATTCGATTTTTTTCTTTTTTTTGCGCCTTTTTAGGCGCAAAATAATAGGTGCACCGGTTCGATCTGTCATTGTGAATTTACTTGTAGAATTTCGCGTCTTATATACTGACAAATTAGTTTGCTTGAATATATTTAGCGCTTCTTCTCTTTCAGTAAAATCTTTCTTCGCTTAAAAAAACGGAAACCTAATTAAAAATACTGCCGGACGGAGCTTTCGCTAGGGATGCGCGAGGCGCAATTTGCGCAACGAGCGCTTCCGCTCTTCGTGGTTGGTTCCATAGTAAAAGTTGCTCAGTATAATCCCAAAACCTCCCTGGCAACGGGAATGAAACTAATTTTTTAGCCACCCTGTATAAGGCCAAATTGGGGACGGGTGGTAAAGTTGGGTCATTTTAGAATTTATATTGTTATTTTAAAATTATTTTTACGCAGCTCTTTATTTATTGTGAATTAAATGGATAAATATTTATTAGTAAAATTGTTGTTTTAATATTTCACTTAGCCGAAGTTGTGGGCACCAACGGTGATATTAGGGTTTCCTACGGTATTTAGGTAGATTTGCCCTAATAGGAAATATTACGCGAAACTGCGAAGGGGGCGCCACTACCACAATCTTAGGGTCTACCGCAAAACTAGAAAATCGAAATTTCGTTATCCACATCATCATCTACATTTAAATCAAATCAGTTACATCTCTGTCACTCTTGCATATTCGACAGATAAAGAGGCAGATAGCGATATTTCGGTTTCGCGTTTCCCGGTAGGTTCTCTGTAAACAAACCGCCTTGGTGCATCAATGACATATTTTATAAATTTTATTATCTCTGAAAACTTGACAAAAAACTGTTAAAGAAACAGTATGTATAAGTTACTCTATGGTATACTAAACGGGCTAGTGCTGCACTCTGGTGGCAGAACATTGCATTAATACCCACTATTTTCAAGGAATTGCAACATTGATAATGGGGTTTGGTTATCTATTATTTCTTATTGATGTGTTAGCTGACATGATCTACGAGGTTAAAGGGTCCCTGGCAAGCTCTGTTCTTCATACAAACGTAGTTCCGCTCTCATTTTAAAACGACTAGCTAGATTGTTCTGAAACTTTGTACTTACAATAGGATAAGGTAATATCTATGTCTGTAATTAGTTTATATAGCTTCAGATACTTTCATACAAAACTTTTTAGGGTTCCCAAAGGGTAAAAACGGGACCCTATTACTAAGACTCCTCTGTCCGTCTGTCCGTCTGTCTGTCTGTCTCCAGGCTGTATCTCATGATCCGTGATAGCTAGACAGTTGAAATTTTCACAGATGTTGTATTTCTGTTGCCGCTATAACAACAAATACTAAAAAGTACGGAACCCTCGGTGCACGAGTCCGACTCGCACTTGGCCGGTTTTTTTTTATTTTTGCTCTATTTCGTTTGTTTTATAAACTGGAGCTATATAAACTAATTACAGACCTAGATATACCTCACATTATGCCATTGCATGGCAAAGTTTAATTACAACCCAATACGTAGGTTTAAAATGAGAGCGGAACTACGTTTGTATGGGAAGGTGCAAATCGACTGAGCTTGCCGGGGACTCAAACCCGCTCCATAAGTACTATTCTTTCCCGCGCGAGATCCGCTATCTGTTGTTTGCAATTTACGGCGTTTAACACCCATTGAATGGAACGAAAATGGTCTATTAGGTACTTTAAACCCACTCGTTAAGAAAAACGACTATTATTTGAAGCATTATATCTCGCTTAATCGCATAATCTTTGTTGTAAAATGGTATACTATAAATTGCTTATTACCTCTAATGTCGGTATTTTATTCCCATACTTGGTATTACATCTTGGTGATATAAGGGGGCCTAACCAAGTAAAAATCTTAGATAGAAAACGTCAATAGGGACGTATTACTGCAATGTTCTGCCGCCAGAGTGCAGCACTAGTGCACATACTAAACCATGGAGTAACTTATACATACTAAGCCTTAAACAGTTTATTGACAAGTTTTCACTATGACAATGATGCATCAAGGCGGTTTGTTTACAGGTGGTCTACCGCGAAACGCGAAAATCGAAATTTCGTTATCTGCCTCTCTATCGATCGAATAGGCAAGAGTGATAGAGAGGCAGAAACCGAACTATCGATTTTCGTGTTTCGCGGTAGGCCCCGTGATTGTGCTAGTGACGCCCTCTACGCAAAAGTATTGAAAGTGAAATAATGTACGGAAATTATCAAATTATCACATGACTTTTCGTATCACACGAGATTTATAAGGGTCTCTATTGTTTCCCATAAAGTTTTAAGTCATAATGTATTGTTTGTTCACATTTTCGTTAGTCATAATTTGGTTTTTCTCAGAAACGCGTAACTGTTTAGGATTGCCATAAAACAAACCTAACCTAACTTATCCTGTAAAATTAACGGTTTTAGAATTATGACTAATGATAATATGACAATCATTACATTATGACTTTCAATAATTATGTCAAACAAAGGGACCCCGATTTATAAATAAGTACATACCAATATCTCAGCGCCCGGGGTTAACCGGTTAAACCTGGAATTACCATGGTTACCAGTACAATTTGACATTGGGTTAGCGGTTTAACCGGTTAACTCCGGGTTAGTGGGATGGTGCAAATGGTGCTAAGCATCAGACCATTTTTACCGTCAAACCTAGGTGGTTTATTAGGCACAAGTAGGATCGAAGTTTAATTCAATTTTCAATAAATTCATGTATTTTCGAGTCTGTTTTGTTTCAATATTAAATGATAGAGTAATTGATTTGGCCTAAAAGAAATATTTTGAAAAAATCCTTGGGGCCTAGTTGAATGACTGAAACTATACTAAGATTTTAATTGTAATGTATAATATACATAAAATAAGTTTTCATAGTAGGTATAAGGACTGTTAAAATGTTCAGCTTACTTCGAATTCACCTTTCACCAAGAAATCTAAAAGGAAATTCCATGAAAATTAAACCTTTTATTAGTCGTATGGGGATTTCCATGGAACTATTTCGTATTGTACCCAATAGATAGCCTTTATGTAGGGTAAGGTATCATAGGATTAACAAAATCCCTTCATATAGGACTCTATTACAGAGAATAAGCTTGTTTCTTATTTTATAGTATTGTGTGGTATAAATGTATTGAGTAAACTATACATATTATGTTTTGCTGTGTTTTTATTGCAGGACTGTCTAGAAGTTTACACAATATAGTTTGACACTGCCACCATCTAAAAGAGCCATCGCATATAAAACAATATTTTTGTTGATTAAATTTCAACGATTAAGTAGTCCAATCAAAGCAAAACCGTTTCTAAATTATACAAACACCAAAGTCATATGACCACGATAAGTATATAACTTTTTTTAATTTAGTATGAGCAAGAGAGAGTCAGAACGTCGCAATTCGTTAGCGATATCGAAATCGCACCTATAATCTTTGTGCGAATCTAATACCCCCATCCGTATGAAAAATCCTTTGTTTAGTAAACAATGTTTACCATCAAAACTCAACAAGTGTTTGTTTCCAAACATAAACAATCAATTTGAAAACCACAAAAAAACTCACCTTATTAAAACTTCAGTCCAAAAATTTACACGATCACCTAAACGAAACACAGCATTACTGTTAACGTGTGATTGGGTTCGCGGAGCGGCGCGCGCGCGTGTAGCCCGGCGGCTGGCGAGTGACTGAGGTAGTGAGGTCTGGAGGACCTCGGCTCCTGAGGGACCCGTGTGGGGGGAGGGGGGGTGCGATTGATCTGCGGGCATCCGGCGGTGCGTCCTGAATGAAACCCGCCCTCGCGTCCTACGGGAGTACTACACGGGCTACGATACTAAGAGTTAGTAAATTCAGCGTCAAAGGTAGAGGATCAGAGTACACTTCAGAACTATCTAGCATTCTCAAATAGCTAATCAAAAAGAGATACATCTCTCTATGTAGAACAATTAGACTGCAAAAGATACTTTTGAACGTGAGCTGTGGAGATTTATTTCTATTTGGAAAAGTTATCTATAGTTGGTCAAACCAAATTGTCAGCAAATAAGAACAAAAAAAACTATACTCAGCCTTTTCTTTTGGGTGCTAGTACTAGTGTAAAAAGATAGTATGATACTCTCTGTCTATGTTTGAAATGAGACAGTCCTTTGACAAACTATAGGGTGGCAGATACTTTTGGCGCGTTGTTTCATCCCTCGAGTAGATGCTGTTACCAAGTAAGGTTTTTCATCTTAGATGCTGTTATACTTATAAACATAAAGTTATAACTAGAGATGCCACGAATATTCGGCAACTATTCGGTATTCGGCTGAATGTTGCCTAATTCGGCCAAATACCGAATAGCTGTTGCACCTAGGTAGGTGAAAGAAAAATTACACAATAAAAATAACCAAAAAAAAACCGGCCAAGTGCGAGTCGGACTCGCGCACCGAGGGTTCCGTACTTTTTAGTATTTGTTGTTATAGCGGCAACAGAAATACATCATCTGTGAAAATTTCAACTGTCTAGCTATCACGGTTCATGAGATAGAGCTTGGTGACAGACAGACGGACAGCGGAGTCTTAGTAATAGGGTCCCGTTTTTACCCTTTGGGTACGGAACCCTAAAAACTATACTCATCCTTTTCTTTTGGGTGCTAGTACTAGTGTAAGACAAAGATAGAATGATACTCTCTGTCTATGTTTGAAATGAGACAGTCCTTTGACAAACTATAGGGTGGCAGATACTTTTGGCGCATTGTTTCATCCCTCGAGTAGATGCTGTTACCAAGTAAGGTTTTTCATCTTAGATAGATACATGCTGTTATACTTATAAAGTTATAACTAGAGATGCCACGAATATTCGGCAACTATTCGGTATTCGGCCGAATGTTGCCTAATTCGGCCGAATACCGAATATCTGTTGCACCTACCTAAAAAGAAAAATTACACAATAAAAATAACCAAAAAAAACCGGCCAAGTGCGAGTCGGACTCGCGCACCGAGGGTTCCGTACTTTTTACTATTTGTTGTTATAGCGGCAACAGAAATGACATCATCTGTGAAAATTTCAACTGTCTAGCTATCACGGTTCATGAGATACAGCCTGGTGACAGACGGACAGCGGAGTCTTAATAATAGGGTCCCGTTGTTACCCTTTGGGTACGGAACCCTAACTAGGTATATTTAAAATGTATTCTTGGAAAGTTATTTAATACGAAACGAACACCCTTTTTTAAACAATTCTTGATTACAAAATATTTATTTTTATCATCTAATGCTATTCAACAAAACATATATCTTAGCAAACGTGCTTTGTACGCTAACACTTTCGATAATAATTGTGACTCAAAATATTCGCATGTCATGCCGAATATTCGGCGCTTCGGCCGAGAGAGGGTTCGAGTTTTTTCGAGTAAGATATTTATGCGCTATACAGCACAACCAAGATTTGAACCCACGATTTTTGACCAAAACACACATAATATTATGAATGGTTAAAGTTGTGGTATAAACACTCGTTCCTTCGTAGCGCGCTACGCAGGCTACGCCGCGTAGACCCCTACGACGCCTGCCTTCGTAGCCTTGGAGGCAGATTCGAATTTACAATTTAGAGCCAATTTTATCTCATACAGCTCTTTTTATATTCGTTAAATAACGAATCAATCAACAGTTTTTTAATGTTTCAAAGCAATATCAAAAATAATATATATTATAATATTATTCGTGTTCGCTAACTCAATTAAACAAAAGTGCAAGCGCAAAGTACTACTCGTACGTACTACAGTAAATTTAAGTAAGTATTAAAACAGTAGTAAATACCTATACATTAAGTACCTACGAGTAATTGTACATATCGAATTGGTTTTCTATTTATTTTCTAAATAAATTTTCATGTCTTTTAAAAATAATAATTAATCTTTTATTCAGGGCATCAAATATCAAACAAACATCAAACATTTATTAGGCAAATAGGCCACAGGGGCACTTTTACATGTCAATTTTTACAAGCAATAAAATTAACCAAAAAAACAATTACAAATTTGGAATCAATAAAATATTAAATACTTTATTAGAGATGTATTCAGTCTAAATTTCAAATTACACAAAAAAAACTAATAAAAAATATACAAAAAACAGACAAGTGCTAAAATTGTTTAAAGATGTAAAAGTCTCTAGGTGTCAAGCAGTGAACTTTGTTTGCTGCCCGTAAATAAGATATATGTCAATGTATTAAAAGTTTAAATTAAAAATAGCATCTAGTTGTATGTATGAAATGACACCCGTCCTCGCTTTAACAGCGTTTGTCAGATCGCACATTAATAATAATTAGCACTAATTAGGGCGACCTTACACAACGAGCCACATCCGACATCACCTAAATGCCTAATCTGTCCAATGTCGAGCTAATGTAGCGCCATCCGCTTCCTAAAATTTCGAATTCGCGTGCAATTAATATTTTGGTGAACAGATACATGGCAAGGGCCTGACACTCTTTGATAGAGAAAGATAGTCTTATTGCGATTCCTATAAGAGGAAAGAGAAAATAGTGCTATGTCCTTATCACCGACCGGGTGGCATGGCGGGTAGGAGGCGAAGGCGAAATACCGAAATTTATAAGAGTGAAAGAGAAAAAATCCTATGCTGCCCAAATTTTATATGAATATTCTTTCTCTTACCCCCGTTCGCGCGGTGGCGCGTCTATAATTACATGTCATATACTATGTCTATGGATGCATGGACGAGGCATGGACATTTTCTATTTTGACAACGACAGTTAAGGTGCAGTAGGTTCAGAAAACGGATTTAAAAAAAGTCGCAGCGCTTTTCTGGATCACAACACGGCTAACATACATTTAATAAAGTAACAATCTTGAGGCATTTCTCTAGTCCCTAGAGAAAGGCCTCAAGATTGTTACTCAAGTGAGTTTTTGACTTTCGCTCGATAGAGAAAAATCACGGACATATAGCATACTATTAGTTATTCTGTGCATATAGTTTGTCAAAGAACTGTCTCATTTCAAACATAGACAAAGAGAATCATACTATCTTTGTCTTACACTAGTACTAGCACCCAAAAGAAAAGGACAAACGCTGAAATAACTTTTCTTTTATTCTAATATTATGGCTTTCTAAGAAGATTTGAACTGTTTTCAATATTTTGTACGTCTTTCTTTTAAGTTTCAAAGTATATTTGTAACCGATACAAACTTTCAATTCCTTTTTAACCCCCTTAGGCCCACTTGCACCTTGCACAATCCCACTAACCCGGAGTTAAGCGGTTAACCCGTCAACCCAGTGTTAAATTCTACTGGTAACCATGGTAACTCCAGGTTTAACCGGTTAACCCCGGGTTAGTGAATGGTGCAAATGGCCCTTAGGGGATGAATTGAAATGCTCAACTTACTTCTCTTGTATTCTAATAACATGCCTTTATATAATAACTTACAAAGTTTCAAGTCCCCCAAACTCTGAAATTACTTTTCTTCTCTATTTAAAACAAATACGAAACGAAACTTTTTACGAAATTTCAAGTTCCTAGCTTAAAATAAAACTTGTTCCACATATTAAGGGTCTCCGGCAAGCTCGGTTCTCCATACAAACGTAGTTCCGATCTCATTTTAAAACGACTAGCTAGATTGCTCTGAAACTTTGTACTTTACATGATTGATTTCTTCCTTGCCGCATCCGGCAATGGCGACCCCATTAACAATTCTTGTCCGGATCTCCGGATGATGAAATGCCCTAATGTGGCTCGCAAAACCAAAATTGGACTTACAATAGGATAAGGTATATCTATGTCTGTAATTAGTTTATGTAGCTTCAGATACCATAGTTAAAAAAATACAGCGAATTTAAGTTTTCATACAATACTTGTTTTTGCTCTATTTCGTTTGTTTTATAAACTGGAGCTATATAAACTAATTATAGACCTAGATATACGATATACCTCATGTCATTGTATGTGCAAAGTTTCATTACAATTCAAGGCGTAGTTTTAAAATGAGAGCGGAATTACGTTTGTATGGGAAGGTGCAATTCGGCCGAGCTTGCGCGGATGCGTGCGCTAATCGAGTGCGTCCGTGGTGTTCCACTACGAACAATTTTACTCCATTGATGGAGGCAAAATTGGAGGTTCCATCCTTGCCAACGACGGCAATAAGAATATTATCTGAGTGAACCTTTTTTCAACATCTACATTTCTTAGTGCGATGCTATAAATAGCAAATTAAAATATAGCTTTTGCCCGCGACTTCGTCTGCGTGGAGTTAGTAATTTGGGTTGCTTATTTTTTTTCTTAATCTGCTTTTTATAGATTCCCCATACAAACTTCCACCCCCTTAAAGGATGACTTCTGGGATAAAAACTACACTACGTCCTTCCCCGGGACCCAAACTATATACCAAATTTCAACTAAATCGGTTCAGCGGTTTAAGCGTGAAGAGGTAACAGTAACAGACAGGCACTAGGCAGACAGACACACACTTTCGCATTTATAATATAAGTATATATAAGTATAGTAAGGTGTATATGGAAGTATATAGTTGGTCAAGTAAATCTTGTCAGTAGAAAAAGCCGCGAAATTCAAATTTTCTATGGGACGATAACCCTCCGCGCCTACAATATTTAAATTTGCCGCCTTTTTCTACTGACAAGATTTGCTTGACCAACTATAGATCAATAGTTTGTCAAAGGACTGTCTCATTTAAAACATAGACAGAGAGAATCATACTATCTTTGTCTTACACTAGTACTAGCACCCAAAAGAAAAGAATGAGTATAGTTTTTTTTTTTTGATTGATTGATAATTTATTTGTCAATATGGGTTACAGAGGTCTTAAAACTATTTACAATTTGTAAGTATGTACATAGGATCTCCACATTGTGCCTACAAACTGGCATACAAAAATTAAACTTGCCTAAGTCCATGCATATTATATTAACTTAACTATTAAGGAACTCACCCACACTGTAGAAACATTTCCCACACAGCCAAGCTTTCATCATTTTCTTAAATGTTGTATTCTTTTCCCCTTTAAATTCATCCGGTAACTTATTATAAATTGTAATGCACATGATGTATGAATTTTTAGATGCTAATTCTATTTTTGTTCTTATTTACTGACAATTTGGTTTGACCAACTATAAGTAAGGAGTGTGAATGGTTTTATAGGTAGGTATAGCTGTTCAAGCAAATCTTGTCAGTAGAAACAGGCGGCAAATTTAAAAAATGTAGGCGCGAAGGGATATCGTCAAATAGAAAATTTGAATTTCGCCCATTTTTCTACTAACAAGATTTGCTTGGTCAACTATAAGAATTAACCGACTTAAATAAAGGAGGAGGTTCTCAATTCGCCGGAATCTTATATTTATCACTAAAAATAACTGTTACTTGCGGTATCTGCCTCTCTATTGCTCTTGCAAATTCGAGCCATAAAAAATGACGTGTAATTTTAGCCCCTAGTGTGATTCGCTTAAGTATAGTTTGTCAAAGGACTGTCTCATTTCAAACCAGTTTCAAACATAGACAGAGAACCATACTATCTTTGTTTTACACCATAGACATGTATATACAAGTACCTATATAGTTATAGACGCGCCATCGAGCGACCGGGAGTAAGAGAAAGAATATTCATATAAAATTTGGGCAGCATAGGATTTTTTCTCTTTCACTTATAAATTTCGGTATTTCGCCATCGCCTCCTACCTATAATGCCACCCGGTCGGTGATAAGAACAAAGCATGGCACTATTTTCTCTTGCCTCTTATAGGAATTGCAATAAGACTATCTTTCTCTATCAAAGAGTGTCAGGCCCTTGTCTTACACTAGTACTAGCACCCAAAAGGAAAGGGATGACTATAGTTTTTTTTTTGTTCTTATTTACTGCGTCTCTGTCGTCGGTTACTGAAATAAGTAAGATGTGTGAAGTTTCATTATAGATTTTATGGATAGTATAGAAAGGATGCCAATCTCTTATGGCAGAATTGTTGCAAAAGTGACCGCTTTCTGCTTTAAATAATAGTTCCGTTCTCTCCGGTGGTGGCGCTAGTTAGGCTCTGGGACATGAGTATAACATGAACCATATAAGGCAACAAATAACCCGACCAAATTACGTAGGTTGTTTTTGGTAGTATTTCGGTGTATGGTGGCGCCGCCTAATTACTGTTTTTTGATGGACACTTTTCATACATAGAGATTTGGCTCCTTTATATAGTCTCCATGATAGATTTGTTCGATTTGGACTACTACTAGACGTCTAACTGTCAACTAAACGTCATTATCCATTGAGTTGACAGACTTCATTCATATTGGCTCTTGTGTGGCTCTTGTTTAATTTGTTTTGTTTACCGGAAAACGTGTTTTATTAGCTTTGTTGTATTATTTGTACAAGTAGTAGTTAAGCATAAAGTGTGCAGCTCTATATGGACTTCTGTTGTATTTGTTTACAACAATGGCGTCACGAAAACATTGGGGTGAATTCGAAGACGAGGACCGCGATGAATCTATACTACAAACCGTAAACTTCAACCCGATCATAGAGCTTGGCATGCAGAACATTCCAGAGATACCCATCTCCGTGAAATCGTCACCAATCGAGCTGCCGAAACCGAACCTTATCACTCACACAATACTGCTGCACTCGTACTCCAGGCAGCTTTCTGCGATATTAGAGCAAACGGAGAATGCTGTCTTTGAAGGTGCACGACTTGATCCTATGAGTCTGCCTACAATGCCACCAGAACCACCTTTACAAATAGAACACGCTGCTGCACCACCTATTAATTTTCTCGAAAAAGAATACTGCGACTTCTCCCTTGGCAAAGGCCCTGTCATTCTTCCTTTTACTCCAGAGAGCCACCAAAGAGCATTGCGACAATGTGCAGCCATCGCCTTAGGACACATTGGTTTGTCAACTTGTACTAACACGGCAGTCTACGCTTTAGCAGATGGATTGGACTTCTACATGACAAATATGTGCAAGCTGATGAGAACCGTAGTGGACAGAGAGGCTAGTGGTTTGAAATCTGGCTTTCCTGATGTTATTCAAAAGGTGTTTGCTGATCTAAATGTTGGGCATCTCGGGGAATTTTATGAAAATCGAGTTGTAAAATACCATGAAAAGATTAAAAACCGTTGTGTAAAACTAAGATCTCAATGTGAAGCTTTAGCAGTTGGTGACATTGCCCCACAGTTAAAGTTAGAAGAGGTTCCCGAACTACATTTTCCTGCAGCTCTAGATGGGGCATTCACTCCATCATTGGAGCCAGGGTTCCAAATGCTGCACAGTTTAGAGCAAGAGCAGCTGCAAGGGTTAGACCTTCTAGACACAGTGTCCACCGATGACATAAAAGTGGAAACCATGGAATTCTCACAGCCTGATGCCACACTCAAGTTGTTATCCTTGTCTCCTAGTGCTAAAAAGAAGAGAAAATAAATTTTATTGGAGCCTTTTGTTTTGTCCCATTCTCTCTGTAACTCATGTAAACCTTGAGCCAATTCATTTAAGGATTTGCCACACTAGAAATCACTAGATGTGTTCTGCGAGCAGCGGTAAGGTAAAACTTTAACTTCGAAGGTTGCTGTCAATGTTGTTTATACATAATGCGGATTGACCTGACTGCTGCCCGCAGAAGGCATCCAGTGTGGCAAATCCTTTATACCAGCTTTTTATTAACTTGCAATATACCTATGTACGTACGGGTCAAATCTTGCAAGTTAAATTTAACCCACTTCCAGACTTCCTTTGAAGCTGAAAATTTGCATCACTTACATATGTAACTTGTGTGACAATGCAATATTATGATACCATCGAGCTGATCTGATGATGGAGACAGGAGTTGGCCATAGGAACTTTATCTCTGTAGTTACCACTAGCAAAGAGAAATAGTATACAGGGTTATTGCCATAGTAAATTTTGTAGTCACAGTAAATTTACTGCACAATTAAATACATATAAAATATATAATATGAATAGTTTTTTTTACGCCATGTGACTGACCCTTGTTCTTTCACTGATATGTGTTAAAATTGGTAAATATCAAACAGTGTCGTCAACACTCTCTAGCCGAGTATAGGCCAAAGGTGTGGCGCCATCTATTTGAGAATGACTTTTCTTGATTTCCGAGGTATGATTCTTCCTTAGACTTTATCTGTCTTTGCCACTAGTAAAAGATGGAAAAAATAAATTTCAGTTATATTACTAATGGTAACAGCGGGAAATAACCTGTTAAACACAAAACCCCTTTGTGTCATGATTAAAAATCAGGACAGGGACAGGAATCATTAATCAGGGTTTAATGTGGAAGACTATTAATTTTACTTTTAAAAAAAGTGTTTAGGTACTTACACCACCACACCAGTGTGATGCATATTTTTATAATTGTCTTGTTCAAACTATTAGGGATATGGCACAGAGCTAACTAAGAAAAAAATAGGTACATTTAATTTATATGGAATAAAAAGGAACTATATCCCATACAGACATATTCAGACAGGATAAAAACATCAGGATTTTAATGAAAGACTACTTTGTAACATAGCACCAAATAATTTATGTACCAAATGAAATTAACCAGTCACCGAATTACAATCCAATTCAATAATAACCATAAGATTGGTATGAGCATTCTGATTCAATTATTTAAACATTTATGTACAAATCCCAAGCAATGTTTTGTCAATAAGAATTAAAAATCGGACAAGTGCGAGTCGGACGCGCCCACCGAGGGTTCCGTACTTTTTAGTATTTGTTGTTATACCTAGCGGCAGCTCTTGTGTCTTATAATAGGTTCACATTTACGGAACCCTAAAAATTGATACACAATTTACATATCAAATGTCAAACAAAGTATCCAGGGCACAATTATGTAAGTAAAATATCAATAACTGTTCATAATTAAAGCAGAAGCACTATTCAACAGTTGACAAAGTTGCATGATCTAGGCTATCACAACTGTTACATCTATCACATAATAAGTAGAATAGCACTTGTGGTTGGTTTAATGATTCTTATACACTAACGACTACACTAATACAAAACACTTAATAATATGTGGAATGAAGATCAAGATATTGGCCCATAACAGTAGAGGAAACGAAACTAAAAAAATCACTATTACCTTATTTACTATGCATCCTACAGCAGAATGATTTTATTTGGTGCATATTCATTATATCTGTCATATTAAAATGAATAAGCTACTCGTCAACTAAAAACATACCAAAGCAAAGAAGCAATGGGAAGATTTCTGCACAGTAATTAACAATTTGAATTCAAAAGCAACACATGAAGTTAATGGCATCCATGACCATACTAAAATGAACTATAGAAAGCTACAAGTTTACTTAAAATCCTAATTTCGGAAGTTACCAACTTTTAAAATTTCAAGAAGAAATCTACTCATTACTTACTGGTGGTGTCATATTACATACTGCCTTTTTTTAAATAAGAAATTATTAGTCAATTTATGCCTGTTATTAGACATTACCTGCTATGGCCAATTGATAACTATGAACTAAAACTTATTCACAAGCAAACCATAAAAGTCTGTCACTTCTTCTCTGGAGGGGTGGTCTTTTTTCGGCAGAACAGCAAAATATGAGGCTCTGAAAAAAACAAACTAGTATTAATAACATTTATATCACAATTGTGTTTAACAGCAACACAATAAAGAGAGAGATCAAACTTCCAATTCCTTTTAGCACCAGACATTTTTTCTTTTGGTTTTTGTTTGTATAGCAAATCTACAGTAATGTATAATTGGTAAATATAATAGAACATTAAATAATACTATGAAAACGGATTATATACGGACGGGTGACTATCACCCGTTGACCACGCACGCTGTAAAGGGTTTGAAACGTCGGGATATAATATATAATCTTCTTCTTCCTCGGTCCCTCATTGCTGAGGATCGCGACCATGTATGCTCCGTCTCCATAGTGTGCGGTCATAAGCCACATGAGTCACGCACTGCATGTTGCCGCCAACCACCCTCTTCACACCATCAGACCATCTCGTGGGTGCTTTTCCTCGCCCGCGCTTGCCATCCATTTGACCCAAGATAATCTGCCTTTCTAGGTCATGCTTCTTAGACCGCATGATATGTCCAAAAAAGCTGAGTGCGCGTTCTTGACATATTGTAGAGGGCCGCGTGGTGATTTTCAGCTCCTCTAGGATGGACTTATTGGTTCTCATAGCCGTCCAGGGTATGCGTAAGAGTCTTCGCCAACACCACATCTCAAAAGCGTCGATTTTTGCCCTGTCGCGACTTTTCAAACTCCACGTCTCGGCACCGGCATAATATATAATATATATATATAATCCGTTTTCATAGTTTTATTTCATGAGTAACTATCGCGGTAACCGAAGACAATATTATAATAGAACATTATCAATAACAATGTTATCCTTGATATAAAACCAAACATCACTTCAAAATACCTACCTACCTACCTACCTACTAAAAAACTACCTTTACTTTTCAAATTACTAGAAATCGGTTCTACGAGAACATAGATTATGTTTTCTTTTTTCAAAATGTACAAAGGTTTAATGCAAATACAATTCAATTTTAATATCCATCAACCATATTCAGTTTGCAAAAAATTAGAACCCGATGACTAAGCTATTCTTACCGGGTTTGTGCGTCATATAGTGAACCCATCCTTGACTTTGCTGCACTCCAATGCCTCGCCATTCTTGTTCTGACATTAAATGATTCTTGGGAACTAGTTTCACCATTTCTTTTGGTAACACCACATGCCTAAAAACATAGAGAATGTATGGTTAAATATATGACTGGTAAATATTTAAAGAAACGATATAAAATACAACAGGATTAGATTAAGGCCTAACTGCGAGTAGTTCAACTACAGTAAGTACAATACCCTTGAGCTGATAATAAAGAACATTTTATTGTAAGGTTAACTTAACTGAACAAGTGAATCAATCAATGCTGCTATTCGAGGATAACTATTACTAGGTATTTATACTGTTTATTTACCTGTACTCATGTTCTTCGTCGTAATACTTGTCCGAATAGTAAATCTCTCTTGACATTGTGAAAGTTATCAAAAATCAAATTTCCAACAAAATTTTAACACTTATCCAGTAGGCACTTTGTATTATAAAGAATAGTAAAGACACTTTCCAATAGATACTGCAGTTCCACTTTGAGGAACCTTGCAAACAAAGAAATCAGGGAATGGGAAACAACTCGAACAATGAACAATCACAGAATCACACCGCTAAATACAAAATTCGACAGAGAACTTCAGAGAAGCGTTTAACGAATTTAAAATTCGAAATCTGTAATGTTGCCAGTTAATTAGGTGCGTGTGCGTCGTCTTTTTTTGTCAAGGCAACCCTGAAATTTATATATTTTAATATAGTTGGTCCATCCAAATTGGCAGTAAATAAGAACAAACAAAAACTATACTCATCCTTTTCTTTTGGGTGCTAGTACTAGTGTAAGACAAAGATAGTACAATTCTCTCTTACTATGTTTGAAATGAGACAGTCCTTTGACAAACTATATTATAATATTATACATCTTTAGTTTCTTATTTAAAATTATATAATAACGTCGCATTCATTATTTGTTTAAATAAATGGTTTGTTATGTTTATGAATAATTTATTTGGTAAGTCCTTTTAAAACCTCTATCGATTGAAAAGACATAATCGATTCAAACGAATGATATTGAATAGGATATTTTTTTAATAGTGCTAGTGTTGTATCGTTGTTGAGAATTGTTGAGGCATGGTTGAGGCCGTTGTGGCCATGTGTGATTTAATTTTGAAAACACGAAAAAATTCAGTGTAGCGGTGATATAAAGTCATCTAATTCAACCAAACCCACTCAACTGCGCTAGTTGCGATTCCCGATATCGTCTTCGATTAAGTAAATCGTTAACGATATTAACATATACTATCAATCCGTCGTTTTGATCGGTCTGTAACGACGGATTGTAAAGATGAATCGTACACGTGCAATCATAAATATCGTAACGATGAAACGACTGTACATGGCTCTTTGCGATCAACGATTTGATTTTTGTCTATTCTTGACGCAGGCGCCGCACGCATTGAAATCCTCGATCGCGCATCGATCGTAACGACCGATTGCTCCGCGTATGAGCGCTGCATCCCTCACCATCGCGTATCGATAGTAACGACCAATTCCTCCGTGTGTTGACTGGTATTTTCTAAACGACCGATCGTCACGATTCTCGTCAGATTGATCGAAGCGATTAATCGTACCATGAGTGAACCCCTTTACCCTTTCCCACAAACTACTAAGAAGATACTACGTCCCTCTCCCATACTTCGTCCCTCTCCCTCTCCCTCCTTACGTAAACAATGGTATGTCCACAAATAAGGCGCATTCATTTATTGCGTAAGACTATTTAAGGGGGGAGGGGCGTTGAACATGATTTTTTTCTTACATGGGAGTCTTGATAGTTCTCTCGTAAGATCACAAAATTGCGCAAAGTTAAGATTACACCTTGAAAAGGCGCGGGTATCCCTGGGACTTGCGACGCCCGCTACCAAATAAATGAAATTTAGGCACTAGTACCTTTTTGGGAATTATAGGTAGTTTTTTTTGTAAAATAATAATTAAAATAAATAAACGCGTATTCCCTTTTCCTTTAAATTCTTAAAGTCAAAGTCAATATAATCTTTATTCAAATAGGCCTAGCAACAGGCACTTTTAAATTGTCAAGTTTTAAATATTACCTTATTCTAAATATCAGAGCAATTTATTGATGCAGTTATTATTATTCTTAAAAACATTGAATTATTAGCTTACGCTACGCTTACGAAAGAAATATTAAACAGGGGGGAGGGGGTTGGCCTATACTTATATGGCTGGCTTAACCCTTAAATGCATGATTTTTTGTATAACTTTTTAATAAATTGAAATAGATGTGTCATGCTGTATAAAAGTAATAAATGTGATTTTGGATAGCTGCATATTGAGCCACGGACCATCAAATATACGATGCATATATACATCATTATGCATTTAAGGGTTAAATATATGGCTGACGTATTCACCGCGTACATAAAAGCTTTGTCCACTTTCTTCATGAGTAAGGATGAAATAAAAATAAATCAATATTGATAATAACATAATTTACTACACCATCTTAAATTAAGCTTCCTAAATGATAAATAATCGCATTAAAATAAAATCAAATATCATTTATTATCAGGTAACTAAGGCCAAATTGTAACAGTGAAAACTAAAAATAATTTCGGCGACACAACTGCTCTGGTGCGAGAATCAGCAGGATAAATAGTTTCCAGCAGCGGGTGCGACACTGAAGTGCATGTTTGTTTATGGAACACCCCCACATGAAGAAGGAAGAATCAACCCACAAAAGAAGAAACAACAACAACATGAAGAATAGGACGGTGTAACACGCCTTTAAGAATTCATTTATCAGGTCTTTTGCTTCTCATGTGTCTTCCTATGGCGTTCGAAATCTGACTTTTGGGCAAACTTGTGCATACATTTATTGCACGTATATGGTTTTTCTCCTTTATGCTGGTGTTTCACGTGCCTCCTGAGGTTGGCCGCGCGCCCGAAATAGGCACCGCAAGTGGAGCATACGTGGGGCTTCTCTTTAGTGTGGGAGAGGATGTGCTGTTTGAGCTCGCTGCGGGTAATGAAGGCGCGGGTACACACGTCGCACTCGTGGCTTGTCTCACCAGTGTGACGACTGCGAAATAAAATAAACAATGTATTCCTACGGTGTTGAGAAGTGCCCGGCGCGTCACCGTGAACCTTGTCAGAATGCACGAAAGTTGATATTGGGTTGTGTCCGCTCGCGTCAGTTCACGTCTGGGGGTTTTCAGAAAAAATGGTACCATTTACGTTTTTTCGAAAAACCATCATCTTTTGGGTTTTTTAGACTCAGAATCACGAATTATGAATGAGACAAAGAAAAAAAGTGTCCCCAGTTTTACATGTAAATTTTGGGTGTCAGTTTTGTAACGATCGATACAAAATGTATGTGAAAATGCGTTACAAAACTGAATTTTTTTTGGGGACATTTGTTTTCTTTTTAAATCGAGTCCTCCGGATTCTGAGTAGAAATAATCCAAAAGTTGATGGATTTTTGAAAAAAAAGTAAATGGTACTGGTATGGTAATGGTGGTATGGTGGACTTTAAAGTGAAAATGCCCGTCTACGTCTGGCAGTCAAAGGGTTAAACAATATAATATATATACATGTTTATAATATTAATTAAAAGCAAGGACGGCCAGTGCATGTGACTTTCAGTATTGTAGTGCATGTCATAGCCACGACTTCTGCAACCTGGGAGTAGTGGCATTAAAAAAGTCATCTAATAGCTATGTAACAGTAACACTGTTTTAACAACGCCGGAGGGGTAGGCAGAGACCACGGATTTCCACTTGCTACAATCCTGACATACCTCTACCTACCTCTTGCGCTTCCTTCACTTTCATAACATTCCACATACACGCTCGCTCATTTCTTCAATTTTATGATTATACTTTGCTGCACATAATTGTGACTTTTAGGTAAAAATGGTCACTTGGGTGTTACGTAACATTTACGTATGGGAAGGGGGTACACGAAAACGTTACGGCGCATTACACGGGGGGGGGGGGGGGGAATCTTCAGATACGTACTTTACGTAATATTTGAACGCTCCCCTCATTAACTCACCGTATATGGTACTGCAGATGCCCTAACGTCCGAAACCTGCGGGGGCAGAGAGAGCATCCATATGGCAGTTGGCCTGTGTGTTTCCGTTTGTGGGCCAGCAGGCCTGAGGAATGAGCAAACTGAAGTCCACATATGGTGCACTCTAGAGGTTTCTCTCCCTGGAAATAGAGCATAATTTTTAGCAGGTATTAATTTATAGTATTTTTACTAGCTAGTTTTTAGGATATGATTATTGGAAATTGAACCATTGCAATAGATCATACCTATTTTTTTATTAAATTTAAATTTAGTGTCTCTTAAACTTAATAAAAATATTATAAAAGTAACTAGAAAGAGAAGTCAAAAATGTTCACTAAACAATCCTAACCAGAGACCGGACAACCCTTTCCGCGATAAAACCCTTTCAATGGGCGTCCCTTAAACACGGCTAACACATTGAAAGACTTTCCCTTTTGATCTGCAAGCCCATTCATACCCCTACCTTTGACTAACCCTTATCCAAAAGCTAACCAAAAATAAGGCTAGCCCTTAATAAGGGTTACCCTTATCTTTAAGCGCTTTTTATAAAGGTTGTAGCATCTCATACCTGGGTCTTAACTCCCAGTCCTTACTCCCACGGGCTGATGCTCTGGATTCTCCAATCTGCTATAATTCCTTAACGCTTTTGCCTTCTCTTCCTGTCTGATTCTCGTCTTCCAAATTACTCCCTGAAACTTTTGATATAAAATGTTTACTTTCTGGCTACCATTTCTAAATTCTCCCTAAACTCCTTCTACCCTAATACGGCCCTGACCCGTCCGGTTACTTACCTTGTTGTTTTTCTAATCATTTCATGTTTTTATTATAATTTCGAAGCTAATCGACCTAAAATTCACTATAAATTTTCCATTGACATATTTCTTTCTTTGTTTTGACTTTATCCGTCAAACTAATAATTTACTCTAAATTCTTTAGCATGAAGTTTAGGTCGTATAGTTTTCAAGTAGTTTGTTCTAAATTTTACCTAAAAATTGTTACTGGTGAACAAATATTTTCAAATATTTTCAAAATTAATAACGAAGTAAAGAAGAATTCTAGAAAATGTTATTGCTAGCTATATAAGCGGCCCAGCGGACATCTGAATTCAGTTTGCTTCTAGTTCCCAACAAAGGAACATCAGTTGTAAGGGTCCGTGCGGGGCCAAGCCAGGCCCCGCACCATCAAGAAACCCTCGATCGCGCTCCTTAAAAGGTTACCTGTGTTCCTGGCGAAGTCTGGCGCTCTCTGCACGCACCCAAGTCCGGTGGTGCTTTGCGGTTGCTCTAGCGGAGCGCCTCGTCTCCTAGGCGCGCGCTATCGGCGCGCCTCACCTCAACAGGCGCGTGCTGTCACCGCGCCTCGCCCGCTATCGGCGCGCCTCGCCTCAACAGGCGCGTGTTGTCACTGCGCCTCGCCTCTTTGAAGAGCGTGCTTATCAGCGCGCCTTACCCAGCGCGCCTTACCGTGCGCGCGCTATCAGCGCGCCTTACCCAGCGAGCCTTACCGTGCGCGTGCTACCAGCGCGCCTTACTGTGCGCGTGCTGCCAGCACGCCTCACCTTTGCGCGTGCTATCTGCGCGCCTTACCTTTGCGCGTGCTATCTGCGTGCCTTACTCTTGCGCGTGCTATCTGCGCGCCTTACTGTGCGCGTGCTACCAGCGCGCCTCACCTTGCGCGTGCTATCTGCGCGCCTTACCTTTGCGCGTGCTATCTGCGCGCCTTACTGTGCGCGTGCTACCAGCGCGCCTCACCTTGCGCGTGCTATCAGCGCGCCTATCCGTGTGCGTGCTCCTGCCTTGCACGTGCTATTAGCGCGACTATAAACTTTATTTTATTCTTTTTGTAATTTAAACCATCTGTAGCGTGTCATATTTAGACAATAGCCGTTAAATAAAGAACCTACCCCTGTTATATCTATCTTTTCCTTTCTACCTCCTCACTCCCAGCTCCGTTACTCACTCCTCCAATATACGTGGAGGAGGGAGTAACGTGACAGTTTTGGCGCCCAACTTTTAAATTTACCGGCTTTCTTAACCCACTAAATTCTAAATTATAGACAGCATCCTTGTCTTTAAATCTTAAATAACTTTTTGGCCTTTTTCTGTTTAATTTTCTATTTCCTTAGTCAATATGGCACGTTTTTTTAGATTATCTTATTATAGCAATCAGACTAGATAGCTACTTTTTTTATCACTTTTATTTCTAATGATGTATTTTTTATAGGTCTTTAACTTTATAATAATTGTACTTCTTTTACTCTTCAGCTCAGCCCGTCCTCCTTCTCCCCTTTTTCCTTCTTCAAGCTCGTTTTCATTCTTCATTAACTGTCATTTTCCATTTCTTTCATTTTGTGTGATTGTGTCATCTGTAAATATTTCTTCATTCTCGGGTGGCTTAATAAGCCAGGTGCCCTTCTTTTTCTTTTCTTCACCCTGCAGAGCGGTAGTCCAACTCTGAAGAAAAAAATAAGCCTTATGGTCAAACACTACTTTTTTTTTTACTCTACTGTGGTAGGTCTACCCCTACCACAACCTAAGTAGGCTCTACCCCTACTCTCTATTCTCGTCGGCTCTAAACCGACTAGAACTTGTACATAAACTTATCTTCGCGGAGCGGCTGACTACTCCCTTAAAATAAGCCTTAGGTCGTTCATTATTATCTTATTATCTTTTCCAGTGGAGCGGCTGACTACTCCCTTCTATAAAGAAGCCTCAGGTCATAGCGAGGACTTCTTAGGAGTGTGCGTCATAGAGCGTGAACCACATCCCCTTCCTTTGCCAGAGACTTATGAATGCGTGATTATGACAGGCGATGTATGAGTGCAGGGAAGTTCCTCGATCTATTCATCTTCTTCTCCATTATATCACTCATCCTCTCGTTCCATTTATTCATCCCCATTAACGAGCTTGCTCTTTCTTTCTTCTGACTTACTGACTTACCTACCCACTTAATTACTTACCTACTTACTTACTTACTTACCTACTTACCTTACTTCCTTTACTTTCCCCTAAACTTAACTCTTCACAAAAAAAAAAACTTTTCCCTTTAAGATTACGACAAAGTTTTTTTTTCCGTGGTTTTTGGGGTAATGTAGCATCTCATACCTGGGTCTTAACTCCCAGTCCTTACTCCCACGGGCTGATGCTCTGGATTCTCCAATCTGCTATAATTCCTTAACGCTTTTGCCTTCTCTTCCTGTCTGATTCTCGTCTTCCAAATTACTCCCTGAAACTTTTGATATAAAATGTTTACTTTCTGGCTACCATTTCTAAATTCTCCCTAAACTCCTTCTACCCTAATACGGCCCTGACCCGTCCGGTTACTTACCTTGTTGTTTTTCTAATCATTTCATGTTTTTATTATAATTTCGAAGCTAATCGACCTAAAATTCACTATAAATTTTCCATTGACATATTTCTTTCTTTGTTTTGACTTTATCCGTCAAACTAATAATTTACTCTAAATTCTTTAGCATGAAGTTTAGGTCGTATAGTTTTCAAGTAGTTTGTTCTAAATTTTACCTAAAAATTGTTACTGGTGAACAAATATTTTCAAATATTTTCAAAATTAATAACGAAGTAAAGAAGAATTCTAGAAAATGTTATTGCTAGCTATATAAGCGGCCCAGCGGACATCTGAATTCAGTTTGCTTCTAGTTCCCAACAAAGGAACATCAGTTGTAAGGGTCCGTGCGGGGCCAAGCCAGGCCCCGCACCATCAAGAAACCCTCGATCGCGCTCCTTAAAAGGTTACCTGTGTTCCTGGCGAAGTCTGGCGCTCTCTGCACGCACCCAAGTCCGGTGGTGCTTTGCGGTTGCTCTAGCGGAGCGCCTCGTCTCCTAGGCGCGCGCTATCGGCGCGCCTCACCTCAACAGGCGCGTGCTGTCACCGCGCCTCGCCCGCTATCGGCGCGCCTCGCCTCAACAGGCGCGTGTTGTCACTGCGCCTCGCCTCTTTGAAGAGCGTGCTTATCAGCGCGCCTTACCCAGCGCGCCTTACCGTGCGCGCGCTATCAGCGCGCCTTACCCAGCGAGCCTTACCGTGCGCGTGCTACCAGCGCGCCTTACTGTGCGCGTGCTGCCAGCACGCCTCACCTTTGCGCGTGCTATCTGCGCGCCTTACCTTTGCGCGTGCTATCTGCGTGCCTTACTCTTGCGCGTGCTATCTGCGCGCCTTACTGTGCGCGTGCTACCAGCGCGCCTCACCTTGCGCGTGCTATCTGCGCGCCTTACCTTTGCGCGTGCTATCTGCGCGCCTTACTGTGCGCGTGCTACCAGCGCGCCTCACCTTGCGCGTGCTATCAGCGCGCCTATCCGTGTGCGTGCTCCTGCCTTGCACGTGCTATTAGCGCGACTATAAACTTTATTTTATTCTTTTTGTAATTTAAACCATCTGTAGCGTGTCATATTTAGACAATAGCCGTTAAATAAAGAACCTACCCCTGTTATATCTATCTTTTCCTTTCTACCTCCTCACTCCCAGCTCCGTTACTCACTCCTCCAATATACGTGGAGGAGGGAGTAACGTGACAAGGTTTCCCTTTGCGTGAAAGAGACCGGATTAGTATATATCTACGATAGTGTATGAAAAGGAAAGAAAATACGTGCCTAGTCAAAGAACGCCGCCGTCGCCGCCAACGATCGCTCGGATTCGAAGTAATGTGTGCTTTATGAACGAGGTAGACGACTTAAATTAGCACGCTTATATGCTAAAAGGGAAGCCCTTTATAAGGCTAACCCTTATAAACAATATGCAAGGTGTTGGTGACCGGATGATGAGGGTTTTGTAAGGGTATTTGGGCTACCGATTACACAAATGTGTGTACACAAATATAAGGGTTTTTAAAAGCAAAATGAAGGGTTTCGTCTGGCAAAGGGTATGGTGAGTTAAGCCTTATGCAATACCCTTATAAAACCCGGATAAGGGATAGCGGGCCGGTCCCTGATCCTAACCTCCCCTGAATTAAATTTTCGCGGAATTTAATTTAAAAGTGTTTAAAAGATACCCCAATAGCCAAACATATTTTGCCTGTGCCCATAGCAAATGTTTGAAATGGCTGCTAAATAATCATTTAATGAGTTTGATTCAGTGATTGTCGTTTTGGTTGCTACTCCACAGGATATCATTAAAGAATGGAAGATTTGCTTACTGTGTGTATGCGCAAATGAACTTTCAGGTTTTCTGGCTGCGAAAAGCTCTTACCACAATCGGGGCATGAGTATGGCTTTTCACCTGTATGTATGCGGATATGCATTTTTAATCTATATCTGAAAATTCAGAAGCAAAAAATACTTATTTTGTCAGGACATTTGTTGGTGGTTTTTCTGGTGTTGGCCGTACTGATAAATCATAAATTTTTTATTCAATGGCAAGCATGGTTATGTAATTATTTTACTTAATGATTACTGTGTAGTTATTTTAAGAATAATGAGTTTATTATTTATTAAGTTTTACAACTCATTTACTTCATATTAAGTTATAATAAGTACAGATAACCAATTATACCAACTTTGAGGACAAAACTTTTCCACAAGTAAAACATTGCTCTTTTTGGACTTTTCTTTTTGTTTTTCCATCTTTTATGTCCGATTGCAACAGTTCATCTTTTGTTTGTATGTTTTCTTCACTTTCAATTGGAGAGTTCTCAATGCATACATCTTCTAAAACTTTTTGACTTATTGCTTCTTCTAAGTTTTCTTTATCTTCTACTTGTAAAGTATTACATTTTTTATCTGTTTTTGTGTAGTAGTGTTCATTGAATTTTACTTCTCTAAGTTTAAAATCAACTCTTTCGCACTGTTGTATAAAAAGTAAACAACTATGCAGTTGTAATAAACATTTAAAGCAAACTTTGTCCGGAAAACCGTCATCTGGATAGATCTGTAACAAAAATTACTATAATATATAATTATAAACAATCACGGTTCTGCAGTGCGTCAGCGATGTTTGTTGAAGCCAGGGTACCTGACTTCTTTGCCATTATTAGAAACTGAATAGCGTCGTTCTGGAACAGGGTACGCATTTCTAATAATAGGCTTATTGTGACAGTAAATGAAAACATTTACCAAAATGCGTTTTTCCTGCATTGGTTGTCCGCGCATCAGCAACCGAACCGTAAGTAGTTTAGTTTTTAGTGAGTTTTATTTTATTTTATTTTTATTCTATTTTATTTTTACCGTATTTCTTTTTATGTTTTATTGTATTGTATGTAATGGGTCTATTGCCTGAATAAAGAAACATTTATTCATTCATTCATTCATATATCCAAAGGTAAAAACTACACTCGGACCACTACATACATCACTTCTTTTCTTACCTTTATTCTAGTTAAAGACATTATTTTGCTTGATATCATAACTTCACCTTGTTTTTCGAATACATTAGTAACCGCTCCAGTATCTAAACACAGCCTACATTGATTTAAAGACATTTAAAAAAACGATCACCAACTAACTAAACCAACCAATTAATTAACGATTAACAATGAATAAAATAAGCAAAGAAAAGAAAACAAAATAAACAAATATTCTACAGACAGTGACATTATTATTGACATTGGCACAAAAATGACAGGACTTTCGTATGAAAAGGTCGCGACCTACAGCGTTCAAAAGCGAGTGCGGAACAGTCCAGGCATCCAGTCCAAAATTGCGTGATCATTGTCTGCGTGCGACCGTGCGTGCCTTCGAAGCATGATTCATGCTTCGAAGAGAAACTCATTGTCTGCGTTACGCACTGGGCTGGACGCACTGTGTGACGTGGGAGAAAAACTTATTAGTTTTATTCTATCGTTTCTTTATATTACCAATAGTATCCAAGTTTATTGTAAGCAACTAAGTAGCGACGACTATTTCGAACTCAAAAAAACTTTGTATATTGTTTGATACTTCATTATCATGTCTTCGGAATCTGCTGTGAAACTTTATCATTTTCCAGCAAGCGGCCCATCCCGCGGAGCCCTATTAGCAGCTAGAGCGATAGGTGTTCCAGTACAAATCCAGACTGTAAACTTATTTCAAAAAGAGCAGCTAAAGGAGGACTTTTTAAAAATAAACCCTCAACATTGTGTTCCAACTCTAGATGACGATGGTTTCGTAATATGGGAGAGCAGGGCCATCGCATGTTATCTCGCAGACAAATATGGACAAGATGAAGATGACACACTTTATCCAAAGGACTTAAAGCAACGGGCTGTTGTAAATCAGAGATTGTACTTTGATGCTTCATCTTTGTACGTAAAAATTCGTGCAATTTGCGTAAGTTGTAATTTTATTGTATTTGGAAATGCTTAACATAAAAGTTGCATTTTGTAATTTATTATTTATTTTTAGTTTCCCATTCTTTTCTTGGGCGAGACTGAAATCAAGGAGTCACTTAAAAAGGACCTCAATTCAGCTCTAGAGTTTCTAAATGAATTCCTAGAAACCGGCAAGTGGGTTGCAGGACACAGCTTGACTATAGCTGATACATCCATCTATGCTTCACTGTCTAGTATACTGGTAAGACTAATTTAACAACTAGAAAGCACAGTTACAGAGAAAATTAAATACAACAAAGGCAAACTTATCCCTGTATGGGATTTCTTCTAGTTAACCTTAAGAGGAATTGATATTTTATAATCATCTTCCTGTTATCCCAGCTTTTTGCCATGGCTCTTGGGAGCCGGGGGTCTACTTGGCAACTAACTACTAATTGATATTTTATAATGCTAAATACTTATTACTACTTCATTATCTATTCATTTTAGGCTGTTGGGTGGGACATCTCATCGTTCCCTAATATTCAACGCTGGATAAAGGGCTGTGCTACTATACCTGGTTATGCTGAAAATGAGGAAGGTGCTAAGCAATTTGGTGAAGCTGTTAAGAAAAACCTAAAAACTAATATAAAATAGTATTTATTTTACTTAACAGATATCTCTATATAACAAGATGAGTGGTCTGTTTTATAATTTAGAACTGTTATTTGTAAAATTTTAATACAAGCTGCTGCTCATTTCTATTTCTCCTTTTTATAACAGTTTCAGATTGAAATCCATGCTTGGACATAATAGTGATCACTTCTTGTGGAATGTTCTCTTCTATAAGCAATAGGTAGAATGTGCCATTAGGAGCCAATTTCTTTGGTATCAAATCCAGAAGCCTGTCAGTCACTTCTCTCCCCTTGACTCCACCTGCCCAGCTAGCAGTGATATCAGTGCCTCCACACTCGTTAGATTCAGTTACCACATAAGGTGGATTGAAAATAATTACATCAAACATCTCATCCAGGAATGCATTACATAAATCCATATTAACAGCATCCAAGGGCACCTTATTACGTTTAGCGGTGATCTTGGAAATAGCACATGCCTTGAAATTCACATCACTGCACATACAAACTGTGTCTGGAATGGCCATGCCAAGAGCAGTGATGACTACACCACTTCCAGATCCAACTTCTAAGCAAAAAGTTGGCTTCTTTGCTTTTAAATAATCTAGGTCTTGCTCTAAGGCATCTATGAGTAGAAAACTGTCTTCAGCTGGCTCATACACATGGTCAAATTCAGCCTTGTCAATGTGGTTCTGGTAAGGTGTCTCCATGTTAGTTGATGCTTCCCTTCTCAGACACCACACTGCCACTAGGTCCTTCCAAAGGGTCCTGAGATTGAGACTCTGTTATGGTCCTGACACCTTTCTCTTTACTGACCATGCGCCTTATGTCATTAAGTCTATCCTGAAAACATTATGTTTACTAATTATGATTATGCAAGGAAAATAGTAACATTTTGCAGAAACAGATAAGGGTGGAATCACATCTACCAGCTTCGAGCCACATTTTTAAATAGGTATGAGAAATTTGTTCTGTTTTAGAATATATTTTATGCTATTTGTGCACTCTGTAAATAATGTATATAATGTTTGTTTGTATTTCTCTATGTGAGTGTTGAATAACTAAATATCTATGCAACAAAATGAACAGTGCATCAAAATAATAATTGATATTTTTTAGCATTACAAACAAAATTAATAACATTGTTTCTTACTTGTGAGGCTTGCAGAACATTAAGCACAACAGTGACTTTGTGTTTACAAGCAATTAGTTTCTTGACATAGGGGTCCAAGTCTGGATGGTTATTCAAAGCTTCTCTGACTTTTTGAAGCTCCTCATTCAACGAGTCTATTTGCTGCTTTAGTTCTAATTGTGATATCCTGAAAGAATCATTTCAAAGTAAAATTAGGAACTGTGTTTATTAAAAACCTTTGATAGGGCCATGAAGCCCATGAACTTAGCCTTGAATGATGAGAGTATCTAACATTAAGAAATAATGATATACCTAGTAGCTCTAACTCTATCGTCTAATTGGTCTACTGTTGGCTTCAGGAGACCCAGAAGCCCCTCAGCTAACGTGTCTCTTGTCGGATTATCGCACAGATTGCCAGTGTTCTCGTCAGCTGATGTAGTCGTGCTTTCCGTGTCGTCCATAGCGATGTTTATAATTCCATCTTCTTGTACAGTGTACAGGTGGTTATTGACTTGAAATCTTAGATTTAGATAAATATTAAGAGCAATCCTAACGATATTGACGAATTACGAAAATTACGCTAGGCAGTAGGCAGTCACAGTAAAGTAAATCAAAACGTCATTTTGACAAATTTGACTTCTCGGGCTATTTGAACTTACATTTAAAACTTCAAGCTTTTTCGATAGCACTACGTAAATTAGTCAACTCAAATAGCTCAGTTAAGAACATTTAAGACACTAATGTAAACGCTGATTTGTGTAACAAATTTTAATTATCTGCGTGTTTTTAAGAACAGTTGAAACAGATTAACTAGGCGCGAAAAATGACAATTTGACAGTCACATTACAGCTGACGGTTCACGGCTCGTTCACGGTTGTTACTTTTTTGTTCATTCTTGCGATTTTGTAAAAAATCAGTTATTCAATAAATGGTGTAAAATGCCCCGAAAAGTGGTTCCGCGTGCTGTCACATGGCTAAGCGATAAGCAGTATAATGAGCAGAATATATCCACAAACTTCCACTATTATGAGTCAGTATTCTTGGTTTATCATCTCACTCAAACCATATTGTTAAATTACTTTTATACTATTGTTTATAAGACAATGTATATGACGTATTTATTTACAGAAAATTCCAATTTCAAAAGTTAATAGCCGGTGTAGGCGATTTCGTTCTTATTTCAAACGCGGACTCAGCGGAACCTGACACCGAGGAGGGTTGCGACGCCGCCCGGATCGTGGCGCTCTACGAGGACATCTCTAACAGCACCGACCCGTTCCGGGCTAAGGTGCAGTGGTACTCTAGGCCCAGCGATCTGCCAAAATCCAGCATAAGCAATGTGGAGCCTGTCGAATTTGTTGACAAAGAGGTTAGTTGAAATTAAAATTTGATATTGAAGTATTATTACAGTTTACAAAAGGAGTTAATTTTCTTGTGTTGTGTCATTACAAATATTGTAAGCCTTGCTTTATAAAGTGCTTCATACAACACATTCACTTCTAAGAACCCGCTAGGTGGTTCCATTTTGCATTGGAAATAGGGCACTTGGCACTGAAACTGTTAAGGTATGTTTCATAATTTTATTATAATTTTGTGTTAATTTCCTTTATATTAACTTTTACGTTATGCTCTTTTGCTGACTGGTACAGAAGAAAACTTGAAATGTATAATTATGGCTTTCCATCAGAGAATTTTTGCAAAAAGGATGTTTCTATAAGAATTTTTGTTTTAATGTCAGTTGTTGTTGTTATCATTATCAAAAATACTATAGTATATTAATCAGCTATTATTTTCAATAGGTTTTGGAAGACCATCGGCCATTCTCCACAGATGTCTCCATTGAAACATTCTTCAAAAAATGTCAAATCACTTTTGCACATACAAAAGACATTCATAATGTACTCACCTCTGCAAACTACCACTATGTTTGTAGATACAGGATCATGCCCGTGAACAAGAGGAAAGTCCAGATTAAACCCGTTTTAGAGGAGGAGAGGTTGGCCATGCAATATCTACAAACTCCTAGTAAAAACACTCCTACTAAAGGAACGACCCCTAGAACACCATCAAGCTTGGTGAAACGAATGAGCAGGGTGTCTATATCTGAGCCAAAAAATTGGAGTGTCTCTAAAAATGATGGGACAAAACTTCTGCTGAAAAGAGCCATCTTAGCTGATAAGACTGAAAAAGACTCGCCAAAGAAAGCCACACCAAAAAGCAAAAACATAACACCTGCAGAAACTCCTAGAAGTTCTAAAAAGTTAAGCAATAATAATATTGAAGAGCTTTTGTCTATGGAATTGAAAGAAAATGCTGAAGGCGGGTTACCCACGCTCATTATTAGACAGCATGTACTTGGCACACCAAAAAGAAAGTCCTCCATATCTAAAACTAAAGAAGATACACCAAAAAAAGTTCTAGTATTTGATGATGATGATGATGAGAAAGAAAGTCGCACAAGACACAAGAAAAGCCCAGTGTGTTACAATGAAGATATGTCACCAATCAAACCAACTCCAACTAAAGTCACCCGTTCTGGCAGAGTCACCAAAAGCACCATAAATTATGCCGAACCAGACTCATCACCAATCAAAAGAACTCCCAGAAAGTCCATTAGAAGAGCTACTGAGGATAGTGATGACGACTTCAAACCTATTCCGATGACTCCTAAAACGCCAAAGACACCTAGAACTCCTCGTACTCGGGCTACGCCAGCAAAGACACCTAAAAGTGTCACTAGGAGAATCCTTACCAGTCAGCTGACACCCACGTTGCATACTAGAGCGCACTCTTTTGACAACATTGATGGTAAGAGCTCGTAAAATTGTCATAATATTAAAAATCTGACCAAGACCTCTTGGAAACTCACCTCAAATGTGCTTTATTTTCAGAAATTCTTAAACAAAACAATTCATTACCAGGAAGAGAGAGCCAGATGGAGGAAATATTATCTTTTGTAAGATCAAAACTTCTCAGTGAAACTAGTGGGTAAGTTATAAATTTTACCCTATAAATCATTTGTTTTAATATTTACGGACTTTAGGATTTTACGAACATTTCAGTCTTGGAAATAGTAAAAATAATTAGGGACAGACTTGTAGATAGAATAACATTCCGTCTCAATGGAACCAAAAGAGAAATAGAGATTCCAACATGATTTTGATGTAACCCTTTGGACGCTACGTCACAGAATAACTAATAGTACTACCGTGCCAGGATGATGTGCAATCTATACCGGTCAACGGTTACAATAAACTCTTAATTTCATATATACTTTACAGATGCATGTACATATCAGGTGTCCCCGGGACCGGGAAGACGGCCACAGTGTGCTCGTCCCTGAAACTGCTGCAGGATGAGACGGACCTGCCCGAGTTCCAGCTGGTGGAGATCAATGGCATGCGCATCGCGGAGCCCCGGCAGGCCTACGTGCAGATCTACAAACAGCTTACAGGTTCATATAAAATGTCCCTTAGTATATGTATAGGTTTTTTTTTAAATCTGTTATAATTGTTTATTGACGATTTTATTTAACAGTAGCCTGTTGACTGTAAGTACATTTTTGTCTCCAGGCAAATCCGTGGTGTGGGAGCAAGCGTGCTCACTGCTAGAGAAGCGGTTCAACAACCCCGGCCCGCGGCGGACTCCGACCGTGCTCTTAGTAGACGAGGTACGTAATGTATAAAAAAACATTGAAGTACCGCCTCGCGAGTAAATTGCCGCGCGAAGCAGCTCGGTCGATGGAGACGTGCCTCGCGCGAGGCATTGTGGCCGCGAGTGCGTTTGCTTGTCGTACATACATAAAGTTTAGGCACTTCTACTTTGCGAGGCAATTGTCGAGCGAAACATCTCACCATTCTCACCTATACTCGAAACTGGAATTCAACGGTCGTTTATGTTCCTATTAGTACGGTTTGTACTTATGTAATAATAGATAAATACAATGACTTCTTCAAAATTACCAATAAATAAATTACTTAAGCGTCTTTTTTTTGTAAAAATTGAAAATACTATTGTACTAACATTTTATTGCAGTGGCAACCTTGTGGTAGATTTTTGGTCTCGAATTTCAGTTTTAAGTAGAGCGTCGCGTTGCGTTATAAACTTTTTGCGGCTCGAATGTTTGAACGCATACGTAGTTCCGTACGGTCAGGGCACAAACTAAAGCTGCCAAACAAAATGTGACCAATGAATTGCCTCGGATAAAAATGGGTCGCTTTATGCCCTTGGTCGCTTTATAATCTACAATTTGTCACTGCTCTCTCCAACGTTATTTATACTCGTTTCCAGCTGGACGCCCTCTGCACTCGGCGGCAAGACGTGTTGTACAGTATAATGGAGTGGGCGGCGCACGACTCGGCGCGGCTGTGCGTGCTGTGCGTCGCCAACACCATGGACCTGCCCGAGCGCGCGCTCGCTGCCAGGGTCGCCTCAAGATTAGGTAACCTATTTTTTGCAAGAAGCTCTTATAATACTAAATTAATTTTTAACAAGCAGAAACGTCTGCGATCGATGCTAATAAGCTTAGAATAAATTTAAAAGTGGAAAAATTACTGCCTTGGGTGAGACTTGAACTCACAGCCTCTGGATCCAGAGGCCGTGAGTTCAAGTCTCACCCAAGGCAGCAATTTTTCCACTTTTAAATCTTATAATAATGTTCTGAAATGACGTAATCCAATAGGTTTTTGGGCTGTTACTGCACACTATGTCTTTAAACGCTGGTTTAAATTAAAATGTATAATTAGAAATAGTGAAAAGTTTGTTGTATGTATTTAATGAATGAATATGAAATATGAATATATGTTTGCTAGCGAGGTCGTGAAGTAGGCCATTATTCGTAACCATTGGTTTCAGGTCTGACGCGACTGACGTTCCCGCCGTACACTCACGCGCAGCTGTCCCGCATCGTGGCCGCGCGCCTCGCCAGTGCCAGTATCTCTGCCGACGCGGTACAGCTTATAGCCAGGTAAGTAATTATATAAAAGTCCTACTCGTAATAAGTACATTGTTTAATTTTTTGGTCATTTACGCATCGCACTAGCGTAGCGATATGTACCTATGTGTACAATGTGTTTAGATAATTATGATGGAGACGTTAATTGCGTGATCTTAATCATAATCATTTATTTGTCGCAAACCATGGTATTACAGTAGGCCGAGCACATGATTGGCGCGACAGTATTTCGCCGCGAGAAAGACTACCCGTCTTTTGCTAACTGTATGAATTAAAGGGGGGCGGCTAGTCTATGTCGCGGCGAGATACTCTCGCGCCAATCATGTGCTAGCCCGGCAGATGTTATTAAAATTAAATAAATACAGTCATGGACCCTACTAGGGCGTGGCAACAGTTATACGGCGTATTAAATATTACATTTATAACTCATATAATACGCATTGACTATTGCAAAATTCGATGCTCGGACGCTTCGAAGTTTCAACCTCGCATGGAAGTTTGGTGCCATCGATCGATCGATTGACGGCATTCGATTTCAAAATTTTGATTCTTCAGCCTCGTACGGAAGCACACCCTGCTTTGACAATCCGCGTCTTCAATCTCGTACAGAAGCGCGTTGCACTCAGGCACTGGGTTTTCGACTTCCTATGGAAGCTCATTACTCTAACCGTTAGAGGCGTTAGAGTCTAACGCCTCGAGTAAAACAGTGTTTATAAAACATTTGTTTTATAGGAAAGTAGCAGCAGTGTCTGGCGACGCGCGCCGCGCATTAGCACTGTGTTCCCGTGCGCTCGAGCTAGGCGGCGGTGGGGGCTCCGCGGGGCTGCGCGAGGTGCAGGCGGCCCTGGAGGAGGCGGCCTCGGGCGCCGCCGTGCGCGCTATTCGGGCCTGTGCCCCGGCCGAGAGGCTCATGCTGCGCGCTGTCGCCGCTGAGGTCACACTTTGTTACTTATTCCACAGATTATATAATACTTATACTACACAGATTATATAATACTATACAATAAAATATACAAGAAAATACATTTAAATTTAAAATCAATTGTTGAATTTCTTGTAAAGACTGACGTACCTAGACTACCTAGGTATGAGGTGAAAAAGTGAGCAAAACGTTCCGGACTCCGAACCCAAAAGGGGTCTCAATATTTTCGAAAGGCCGCGCCTTCATTGTCCCCATTTGATGAAGTCCAGTATGGCTACACCATTGGCTGGACGGCTCGATGGCGGTACAACTCCCACATGTTGATGTGTAACTTACAGGTGGAGCGGACCGGGTCCGACGAGACCACCCTCTCCCTCGCACTCAGCACGGCGGCGGCGCTGGTGTCCCTCTCGGGGCGGCCGTACAGGGCGGCGCCCGGCGTGCGGCCGCCGAGCGCCGCGCAGGCCGCCGCCGCGTGCGCGCGCCTCGCCGCGCTGAGGCTGCTGCTGCTTGAGAATAAAGGGGCTGAGCCGAGACTGCTGCTTAATGTTAGCGCTGATGACGTGCATTACGCTACGAGGGAGATTACTGTGTGATTTATAGCCGGTCTCTAACAATAAACAGGTCCACACCGAACAAGCCGACTCGCGAGGCGATGCGCGGCAATTTTCTCGCGAGGCAGCTCCTTCTGTGTGGACCTAATGAAACCGATTTCGCCTTAATTCTCGTAAATCCATGCAGCCTTTTCTACTTTAAAAAAATGTTTACGAAACCTTTCCTTACCATTATGGAATGTCATCGACTTTATTGTTTTTTTAAAGCTATATCATGTTCTATATATTGTATTTTATTTTAATTTTTTTCTTAGTAACCAGTTTTTTTACGTTTACAATTAACAGATAAATTGAAAAAAATACTCAAAATAATGTGACATTTTTATAAATGACCAGATAATTTTATCTTTAACTTAACGTAATATTTACCTACAAAGATTAGACTAATTGAATGTGACTTTTTCCACAAGCAGGACTTTTCAACAACCTACAATAATAAATCGATTTTAATATTGTTATGACATTATTTTTATTATTGACTGATGATTATGGTACAATTTTAGTAAATAAATATAATTATGTAACTTAATTATTTTGTTTTATTTATTTCATGTTAGCAATCCCCCACTTGCAATATTTTAATGAGAGCTTCAGTGTTGTCATCTTTTACTGCTTTCCGACTCGCAGCAACCACTGCTTTACTATAGTTACCAACTGTAAAAACAATTTAAAAAAATGATATCCACAAGAATACTTTAGTTATTTACGATACAAGTGCGGAAAAGAGGAGGACTCGTGTCGATTTAAAACACTCCCTGCGGTCGTGTTTTAATTTATCGCCACTCGTTTCGAATTACCTATTCGCACGTGTATCGTACAACGTTTTACAGTACATATGGCCCTTTAAACTTTCGACATATGCACGAAAAGTGCACTTTACGCACTAGGGCGAGAAAGTTGCACCATATGTACTGTAATAGTTATTTACGATACAAGTGCGGAAAAGAGGAAATTGGAAACGAGTGGCAATAAATTAAAACACGACCGCAGGGAGTGTTTTAAATCGACACGAGTTGCGAATTACCTATTCGCACGTGTATCGTACAACGTTTTACAGTACATACGACCCTTTAAACTTTCGACACATGCACGAAAAGTGCTCTTTTACGCACTAGTGCGAGAAAAAAGGCACCATAAGTACTGTAAATTATATTTCTTAGCATATTGAAACAATGTGATTAAAATGTTACTCATAATTATCCATGTTCGAATAGTTTTAGTTTAGGACTACATGGGGCGGGGACAGATGGGAATGATTCGTATGAATGCACCTATTCCCATCTGTGCCGGCGGGGTGGGACAAATGGGAATATACCTTTTTTACACGACTGCCCAAAAAAGGAGTGTATTGTTTTTTTTTTATTATACCTCTTAATCGCGCGGCTTGCTGCAGTATCATGTGCAGTGTTTTCAAGGAAGCGACGGCGTGCTCTTGTGTCGAGCGTCGCACGTGGCAGCTCAACAGCAGCTCCTCGTTCAGCATTACCACTTCTTTGTAGCGACTCAACATTTCTTTCCTACAACAAGTATACATATATTTACATAAAATATGCCCAAAACGTAAAAATGTTTAAACAAAATGTATATACGTACAAATCATGAGCTGCGGCATCTTGGGCTGCGGGTAACAGTGCGGTTATCAGTTGCGCCCTTTCAGCAGTTTCTGCTGCCAAACGTGATCTCATCTCTCCTACTTGAGAAGCATTTGTCATCTCTTCGCGAAGTTTATCTTCTGCTTCAGGAAATTGTGCCGTGGACTGAAAAATAAAAAACTTGTTTATAAGTTTTCGAATGATGCAAACGGAAGGAAGTAACTTTTTTTGAAATATATTGTTTAATCGATTTTTGAAATATATATAAATATATTGTTGTGTTGAAATTATCGATTTCGATTATGAAATGACGCAAAAAATAGTACAGCACTAGCCAATATGGCGGCGCGTCAAGCTTCTATCTTGTCTATGGTACAAGCGGCGTGGAGAACTGTCAAAAACCGAACGGTACCCGTATACAGCAACAAGCATAATTTTTACGAATAATCTCTGAAAATGGTTGAGAATAACGACGTAGAGCTGTCTGAGGCTGAAGCTGAACAGTACGATCGTCAAATTCGTCTGTGGGGTCTAGAATCTCAGAAACGACTACGTGCCTCCAAAGTATTAATCATCGGGTTATCTGGCCTCGGCGCCGAAACTGCAAAAAATATAATTCTCTCCGGAGTAAAGAGTGTTTGTTTGCTAGACAATGAGAAACTTAAAGAAGTCGATTTATACTCTCAGTTTTTAACTCCGCCTGATAAGATCGGCGAGAATCGCGCTGAAGCCTCTTTGACGAGAGCGCGGGCTTTAAACCCAATGGTGGATATAACAGCGGAAACAAAGGGAGTCGACGAGCTGCCGGACAGCTTCTTTACTACTTTCGATATTGTGTGTGCGACCGGGCTCAAGCAGGAGCAGCTAGAGCGTATCAACAACGTGTGCCGTGACAACAACAAGAAGTTCCTTTGCGGCGACGTTTGGGGCATGTTCGGATACATGTTCGCGGACCTCGTCGACCACGAGTACTCGGAGGAGATTGTTCAACATAAAGCCGTTAAGCGCGGCCCTGATGACGAAGAAAAAAGTGCAAGGGAGACAGTATCTATCACTGTTAAACGCCGAGCTATCTACGTGCCGTTGCAGAATGCTTTGTCAGCGGATTGGTCGAAACCCGAGCTCCGCTCCCGTCTCCGTCGCGGTGATCCTTCCTACTTCGTCATGAAGATCTTATCACGCTTCCGAGATGAGTACAATAGGAACCCAGACCCAGCTAAACGTAAAGCTGACACAGAAATACTACTAAAAATGAGGAATGAGCTTGTTAAGGAACTATCGCTACCAGCTGGGTTTGTAACTGATGATCTTTTAAATAATGTCTTTGGTACTGTATCTGGAGCTGCAGCGGTGGTGGGAGGAGTCATCGGCCAGGAAGTTGTTAAGGCAGTCAGCCAGCGGGAGCCTCCACATAACAACATGTTCTTCTTTAACCCGGTAAAATGTGTTGGTTTTGTAGAACTTTATGGTCAATAAGGATCTTTTTAGTTTTAGAAACTAGGCTGTAATTTTTTAAGTCAAATTATAATTTAAAGGCACAACATGTTTTTTTGTATTTTACCTGCAAATCTGCTAGATTTAGATAAACTGCCAGACTCTGGATCAAGTCACCTGCCAATGAAATATGAGGTGTTGAAAACTTTACATTTCCATCGGCTTCAAAGTCCACCTCTAAGTGTGACTTGTCCCTTAAACAAATGAACCTCATATGAAGTTCCTTCATGTTTTCCATTTCAAGTACTATATCTTGTTCTAGTAAGAAGTTCTGATTGATCCAAATGCAGATTCTTTGAATCCTCTCTGTAATCTTGAATGTGACATAGCTGTTCTGTTTGGTGATGGCGAGGGTAGATGGAGCCAAGCAATACATGGCAAACCTGGGCAACTGCTTTGTCAGTTCAAATATGTGGAATTGTTCACTGTCTGCATAACCTACTAGTGCCTGAAACATTGCAATTTTATTAAAATTTTAATAACACATACATTACACAATGACTTCTAAGATAAAGAAAGTTTATTATTCAAGTAGGCATATTACAATGCGCTTATGAACGTCAAATAAAGCTACGCCGGCTCTAACCCTACACCTCTGCCCCGAGAGGTTTAAATCTCCCCACAATTGGAGGAGGGTATCCCAATATGGGACCGGCAACAAACTCGGCGGGACACATCTTTTCAAAACAATACATCTTATAATTAACATGCATTAGGAGTAAATAAGAAAAAATACAATTTACAGTACATATGGTGCTACTTTTTCGCACTAGTGCGGGAATGAGCACTTTTCGTGCATATGTCAAAAGTTTAAAGGGCCATATGTACTGTAAAACGTTGTACGATACACGTGCGAAAAGGTAATTCGCAACTCGTGTCGATTTAAAACACTCCCTGCGGTCATGTTTTAATTTATCGCCACTCGTTTCAAATTTCCTCTTTTCCGCACTTGTATCGTAAATAACTATTACATTACTATAGAATTCATGCAATTACATACAGTAGGTACTTTTATTTATATAAATTTGATTTAATAATACATATGTAATAAATATAGGACATTCTTACACAGATTGAATAAGTCCCACGGTAAGCCCAAGGAGGCTTGTGTTACATCAAATCATATAAATACGTAGCTCTTTCAGAAAAGATTATGATCTGCATAAAAAGCCAACCGCGACGGACAGCGTGCCGTGACGTCACCACAGGCTTCTGACACGCTGCCCGCCGCGGGTACCTGGTCTGCTTGACCACTCGCCGTCTGCGGTGGACGTCTGCCACGTATCATACACAGTACACGTATACAACAGTAGATTGCACTAAAATCAAAGGTAGCCCATCTTTTCTTTAAAAATCAGCTCTATTGAATAATACATAAGACGCCATGTTGGAATGCCAGTCTTCTTCCCCCTCAAGAGGACATCACGTGCGGCGAGTGAGCCAGAGACCATGCACAATACATTTACGAATATACTATTCGGACGTCGTCGGTCGCGAGCGCTGGCAGTCGTCAACCTCGGACGGCGTCTAGTTAAGCAGATCGCAGCCTAATACAACTTGGCTACGAAAAAATCGCTCTGTGCGTGTTCGCTCCATGTTGACGCTAGCGTGGTTGCGCCTGTCAGCGTCGAACGAATTTGCTCGGAGCGTTTTATATCGTGCCCTTCGTCTTTAGCAATAACCTTGATGTGCACGTCCACGGGCACATCCCTCGGTGGGCGCAGCGGCACGCGCAGCACGGAGCGGAGCTGCGCGGGCGCAGGGTGACGCGCTAGCGTCTCGCCCGTCGTGAAGATACCCTCCGCGAGCACCAGAGCCGCGCGTACCACGGTGTCGTTGTTGGTAGATATCGTGAGATCTATGCCTTCCTGGGGATGTTGGTTTTAAAGAAACAAACGTGTCTTAATTTATACCAAGTTTTTGTCTATAAATTTTGATATGCAGGTACAAACTTTTGTTTTCAACTACTTATCAATAATTCAAAAGTCATCCACTTTTCGTCAAGTCCATTGTAACGAGTTCAAAATAAATAATTAAGGTTGCGGCTTTTTGTTCTTAGTAATCTTTGTTCTAGTGTTCACATTTCCACCTTTGTTTTTCAAACCAATTTGTTGCCGTCGAAGCGTTGAAGATGACATTGTAATGTCCTAACACTCCTAACTTACCTCTACCTACTACCTTTGCTACTACATGCCTACTTATGCTAAATTTGAATTTGACCGAAAAAAAAACTTATTTTCAAGATTTGATTAGCATCAGGAAGAATGAATAGAAAATCTGGTCAGTGATTCTCTATGGTGTCTTTTACTGTTTTTGACAACTTGGCCATCAGCTACGTACAACATAAAAATCTTGCCCATAAACAGTCCCAAAAACCCCACAACTCACATCATTAAGGTCGGTAGTGACGGCGACATGCAGCCGTGTATTAGTCGGCATGGCGCTCGTCGGTCGTTCGTCGCTCACGCTGGCCTCATAGTGCTGGAGCTCCACTGTCAACGCCTGCTTGCGGTTGAACAGCTCCACTATTGCCGCGCGGTCTTCTTCTGAGGGCTGGCTCTTGGAACCCGCGGGCTCTTGGTATGGCGGGTAGCCCAGAACTGTTAAAGAATTCAGTCATATTGATAATTAAAACTAGCTTTAACCATGGATAATTATACTTGAATCATTGACAATGACATCATATAAATATAAGCCAATAGGCATCTGCTGCTGGACTTAAGACACCTCTAAAAACAGTAAAAACCTCCACGGCGAGCAGCCGTGCGTTCCCTTCATCGTTGAATCTCAACGATCTGGACCAGATAATGGTTTAAGTACCTACCCGGTATATGCGTTACGATGGACGGGAAAATGCAAAATAGTTATTTATTAGGACAGTTAATGTAACACACGTCACACCTTTTATTGAAAATCACGGGGGCCTGCAAGTCGAAGTAACACTTGTGTTTTAGTCTTCATGCCCTTACCTTCTCCCCTATCTGAAACACAGACCAGATCTGGAACGCCGACGGACCGGTAGTCAGCGTACAGCATGGCAGAGGCCGCAGAACGCAGTTGCACTCGTCGCAGAACTTTGCCGGACACTGCATCTCGCCAGTCGATACGTCCGTTGGTCCAGCAGCAGGCTAGCGCCTCCCCCGAAAGTTGGACTGAGAGCGCGTTGGTTTTCGACTAAGGAACAAAAGGAAAGGACGTCTGATTCTGATACGGATTCAAAAAAGAACAATAGAAGTAACGGAGCGAATAGGTAGGTATAGGTATGTGAAAACGGTGAAAATCGAAACGTGTAAAAGTAGATTCACAAGAGAACTCTGTTTGGTTTTGTGAATCTATTGCATGACTTGCGGTCCTTCGAACCGGATACTCTTGGAATGGAAGACTTAAAACAAGAACGAATAAAGTTTTACCTTAACTCGCCAAAGCCTTATTCCTTCTTCATAAATGCCAATAGTCCCATTAGCCAGGCCGTACGCGAATCTGACATCAGTAATTGCTGCCAGACAAATAACGGGTCCAGTTTCAGCTATCTCCGTCTTAAACTGGTTGTTCTTCATCACCCTTATGTAGGAGTCTTCACATCCTAGAAGTAACTACAACATGACATAAAAAAGATGAATCAAATTTTAGATCTACCTACATGTACGACAGTTGCAAGTTTTCTGAAAGGTTGAGAACAGGATCGGATTTAGAGGTCTGGAGGCCTCGGAGCAACAAAGGAGTGAAGGCCCCCTGGCCCGAAATTATTTTTCCGAAGTCTATTGTGGGGGGCCCTCTTTTATGGAGGCCCCGGGGCTGTAGCCTCGATTGCCCTCCCCTAAATCCGGCCCCGGTTGAGAATGGTTTATGATATGGCTAATGCGTCATATTGGAGGCCTAATAATGATGTTGTGTGAGTTGATGAGATGGAGTTGGATAAAAATCTCCTGCAGATCTGCAATGAGTTCGAGATTCTATGTTCAAATTGAAATATTTGCAACGTACCTATACAAACATGTATGTTATGTTGAACTTTGCTATTAAGCTTTCCCTGATGACACGTATACCGAATAAAGTAGGGACTCACTCAAATTCTTTCGCTTACCTCGTTCTCCCCATCCTTATCAAAGTCAAATGTGATCATCGCGCACACCTTCCCGCTGACCACGGTCCAGAACACTTCGTTCCCCTGCCAGTCGATGCCTTGTACAGAACTGTTCCCGCCCACGATAGCCAGCGTCTCCTGGTACTTGCCGAAGGAGGCAGCTATGATCACGTTTACTCCATCATGCGCTTCTTTGAAGAAGAGATCGGAATTGTCGTGGACGTCATATGCTGGAATAAATAATTATTAAAACCTATATCACCTAGGTATTTCTTGTGGCAGTCGTGTCGTGGTGGATGGTGGTATTGGTGGTCGTGGTGGAAGTTAATTATCCAAATTATATGCGTTCCGAACTCAAGAAGGAGTAGGTAATATCTACATGAAAGGTCCTATGCAAAAGGAATAAGGTTGTAATTTCGATGTGGTGGTTGGTCGCCAGCAACATTTCGGTTATTGAGCTCGACCGTAGGTATTTTTTAATAATCATCTGTAACCCTCTCAATCAAAATAATCAGCTGTGACTCTGATACACGTTATCTAATGCATAATAGACTTCAGCAGTAGTACCTAATATCTGAGAAGGAGATCCAATAAGAAGCATGTCCCGAGTAGAATCGGGCCGCAGCGGACCGGAGGCTAGCGCGACCACAGCCTGGCTCAGGTTCAGCTCGGAGACCTCCCCGTGTGCTCTGGATCGTTGTGCGCGGCCGCTGACTGATCCACCGTGAGGGTGGTGAATTATTATCTGAGATTGTTAAAAATTTCTAGTTATACATGTATTAGCGATGGATAAGCAAATTGAATGAGAGCATGGGGACAACATAATTTATACCTTATCGAAACCGGCGCAAGCGGTTAGACAAGGATGGGTGCCGTCATATTTTGCAATGGTTACAATGTTTGGTATAACTTTATGATTTAATTCTAATTTAAATACTGGCTGAACAGTTGATATTTGTTGCATTTTGTTAAGTTACGATACGTTTTGCTTTTGTTTATGTTAAGATGTAGATATCTCATCACCATGGTTACGCCCACGTTACGCCTCATTCACAATCGAACTCAACATTCGTTGCTTAAAATTGGTAAACTTTGGGAATAATTAATGTCATTACCGGGTCTAACACGATTAAATTTCATCATTAATTTATACATTTATTTTTGGTTTTAAACACAGTTCTTGGGAATAAATGAGAATCTCTCAAACCTGGGCGTTTAAAAAAGTAGCTCGATCCGACCCACTGACAAACGTCAAAACTGACAACTTGTCATATGAAAAAGCGCAAATTTTTTCAGTCATTTATTTTGCGCATCGCATTAAGGTCAATAAAGTCCTGCCGACTTTAAAAATTAAGCATTTTATTTTAGTGATATGTTTACTGGCTCACAAGCCACCACCAAATGGGTAGTGAACTGAATGTAACAAGAAGCGAAAGCAGGTTAGTTTTCGGAAATAAATTTATTGTTTATCATTTCGTTTCGTCGGTAACGATTAGGGAATTTAGCAATTAATTGTATTGCACAACCTATATAATTGCAGACATCGTATATTATTGGTTTATCAATTCACGTTTGTTCATCTTGTTCGTTGTTTCATGTTCATCACATTTTGGCTACGTAGGTGTGCAGGCTGCATGTTCACGATCATTCCCGCCGCCAGTGATGCCCGGGGCCCAGTTCTGTAAAAGCTGGGGCCTGTATGTCATCCACTTTATTTTTAACATCATTATTATCTTTATGAGGTAATTTATAGTAAGTTATATACTCTTCATTTTGAATCAATTATTTTATTATCCTGTAATTCATGGTGAATAATAATTTAGGAAACCATAAAATAATATCAAAGGTACTTTAAACAATTTGGAATTTAAAAAATTACATCATTACAAACTATGGACTCAAAACATTTAAATAGATAATAACATTATAATCATTCAATTTGTAGCTGGCCCAGAATGGCTACTCCTTTGTCTATTGTTAAGTAAAACCGCATGTGCTACTTACCTATAACAATGTAAAAACAAACAACTATAACAATGTATTCCATTATATTACATCACCCGTTTTTTCTACCATTTCCGTCATATTTTTTTAATTGTATTTCAGATTATTTTAAGTCTTCAATGGGGGTTGACAAGCAAGTTATCTTTGAGTGTTGTGTGTGATTTGCAGGTGTTTGCTTGTTTTTTTTATTAATTCCCCATTTTATTCAGTAAATTGGGTTAAAAACTAGTTCATATAATAGGTGTATATGATACATAGTCAGGATTTCTGCTTTTGTCATGTAATAAAAAAAAATTAATTGAAATCTAGGTCAGTGATATATAAATAATCCCTTGACTTTATATTATTCAAATATCAGTTTGATAGTCTGTTTATGAACACAGTGCTCTACTACTCTCTCTGCTACTTCACAGCAGACAGAGAGAGAGCTCTCTGCTACTTCATATGATCCACTCTACAGAGACCATAGTAATTTACTCTAATAAGAATAGTTATCTAATACATCCATTTTATATTTAAAACATTTTCCTTCATATCCTTGAGGGTTATTAAGTTAATGCTGAATCTGCTTGAATGCTTTTGTTTTTTTGGTTTCTTTATTTGTGAGTTCATTCTTGTCTTAAAATATCATTGTACAGAATGATAAATGGTTTATACATAAATTCCTAAGTTACAGTGTAAACTCCATATAATGTCACTCAATATAACGCTTTACTCCCTATAACGTCAACATTTGTTGGCTATAGTTCTTTACTTTAATATTAATTTCTCTCTATATAACGAAAACTCTGTATAGCATCAAAAAACCGGACAAGTACGAGTCGGACTCGCCCACCGAGGGTTCCGTACTTTTTAGTATTTGTTGTTATAGTGGCAACAGAAATACGTCATCTGTGAAAATTTTAACTGTCTAGCTATCACGATTCATGAGATACAGCCTGGTGACAAACAGACGGACAGATGGACATCGGAGTCTTAGTAATATGGTCCCGTTTTTACCCTTTGGGTATGGAACCCTAAAAACGTCCGGTCACTTGAGTGTCGCTATATAGAGTTTACACTGTATATGAATAATAGGTTTTTGGCAATTAATATAAATTTTAAATTTTATTGAGTTAATCCCTTGTTTCCCACAATACTATTAGTCCAAGGGATATTTATATAAAAAAATAGACACAATTAAAGAAAAGTTCTATGAAAATTGGCCCTACAAAATCTTATGAATATTATGAATTTATATTTTGCATTTAATGTTAAGTGGGAAATAGAAATATATGTATCAAGAAAAGGTATTGGAATTGTGCAATGACATAAGGATTAATTTGTCACTTCAGTTTTGAGCTGTGGAATTTTTTGTAATGATTTAATCCCTAACCCTATTTCCCATTGTGCCTCTTCAAGGGATAAGTGTCATACTGTAAGGTTTAGTGCAGTTATGTGTTTTTACAAACAGAAAAATAGATAGATATAACCAAATAACAGAATTATTAAGTAGTCTTATAAAAACATTAGAACATGTCATGGGAAAGCTACTCACTACATGTCGTTTTCAAGTAAAAGGTACCACATTGTCGCTTGCCATAAGGATGCTCTGACAGGTTTTTCGTATCAAGATACAAGCAATTGTCGTCCTTATATAAAGTGTCAATGTGGTACCTTTTGATTGAAAACGTTCACATATCTATATCCTATGCCTAATTATGGTATTTTCTTTAAAAAGGGACCTTATTGTCGATGGCGCTTACGCCATTATTAACGATTCTCCGATATAAATACAATGCCTCGCGGCGCTGTGCGGCGTAAGCGCCATCGACAATAAGGTCCCTTTTCATAGAAAAAGCCCTAATTTTGTCCCCATATTCATTAATGGTCATTTTGTATTTCAGTGTAGTAAGCAGGACATGGATTGGAAATATTTTATCAATTATTTGGAAGTAAGATTTGTAACATATTCCAGTTAGTGTCTGTTATATTTTATTTGCTTATTATTTATTGTGCTGGTTATTAAGTATGCATTTTAATTCCTGGGAATATATGTGGTATTTTCTATAAAAAGGGACCTTATTGTCGACGGCCCTTACGCCATTATTAACGATGCTCAGATATAAATACACTGCCGCGCGACGCTGTGCGGCGTAAGCGCCATCGACAATAAGGTCCCTTTTTATAGAAATGCCTCATATTTGTATTTATTGAAATAAATACGAATATGGGGCCTACATATATATTTTGTAATTAGTTTTAGCTGGTACTGCCCTAGTTTAGTGGCATTGACTAAAGACTTATATAATAATGCCTCTATTTAGGTATCAAGGTAATTTTCTGTTATGAAGGCGCATTGCCATAGCAACTAACCTAAATATTTTGTTCAATCCAAGGTTATAAATATATGCACACGACCTTATTGCCCAGACATTAAGGTCGTGTATACTTACATATTTTCGGCCCTTTATCCATATCGATATTTATTTTTAGACCCTGGTTTATAAATAGGTAGTCAGCTGCAGAGAAAAGGTACCCCCCCCCCCCTACATAGAAGTTTGTATGCAAAAGGTGCTAAGCGAATAGTATTGCTGACTGTACATAAAATGACTAACATATTTTCTTACCTAATTTAGTTTATTTTTGGGTAATTAATGAAAGATTTAGTATGATTACTACATTTGCGTAATTTGCAGATAAAAAATAACTTCGGTCAAGGTACTTAAACTGAAAATCAATTCGCAACTGTAATCAAGTATTAATTGGAAGTTTTTCATTGTACACTCAAGAGCAATAAAAAGGTCACTTTGTGTAAAAAATCCACATAAGATGACCCTTTCCCATTGCACTTGAGTGTATATTAAACAAAAAAACGTATTACGTCATGTAAATAGCCCTGACCTTTGAAACTTGTGTTATTTATTGTATCTACGTGTTTTATGCCAAACGGTGACAAGTAATTCGATCCAAGGTCAAATTTAATCATGCCCTGATTAGTATCTCGGAACACTAGATTCACTAGAAGATGCTCTACAGTAGGTACCTGTCTGATATTCTCTTACTCACTCGTATAAATAAATGTGGTATTATCAATAGAAAAGGAACCTTATTGTCGATGGCGCTTACGCCATTATTAACGATGCTCCGATATAAATACAATGCCGCGCGACGCTGTGCGGCGTAAGCGCCATCGACAATAAGGTCCCTTTTCATAGAAAATGCCCCAAATAAATATTAGGGGACATCTTACACAGATCAACCTATTTAGCCCCAGACTAAGCAAAGCTAAAGCTTGTGTACTATGGATGCTAGGCGACGATATACATACTTATATACATAGAAAACACCCATGACTCGGGAAGAAATGTTTTTGTTCGTCACACAAATAAATGCCCTTACCGGGATTCGAACCCAAGACCATCGGCTTCACAGTGAGGGTCACTATAGGTCACTACCCACTAGGCCAGAACAGACCGGTCGGCAATGGAGTTTTTGAAAAAAAAACAGTTATTTGACAGTCCATGGTACTCGTCTAAGATTAATTTAGTGACTAGTATTTTTGTTTTTATATACCCGGTTATAAATAGACACATTAATTGGCCAGTGTAACTGGCGGCCCAGCCAAGGTGATAATCGCTTGCGCTTCGCCATCGAATCGCTTTGTGTCTCTATCCCTCTTGCATATTAGTATGACAGTGACAGTTGCGTTTCGTTCGCTACGTAGCGTTAACGATTGGCATGTTGTCTACGGGGCCTGGTTTTGTACAGTCAACGTCAAAGATATGTTAACATTTTTCGCCTTATTACAAAGGAGTAAGGTGCAATAGTGTATACATATCTTTGACGTCCACAGCAGGTACTAAAATTACAGTTGGGAAAATCAGAAATTACAATTGGCCAATCGAACTGTCGTTTTAGTATTTACAAAAATAATATATAGGATAGAGGGGTACTGTCATAGTAAATTTTGTAGTCACAGTAAATTTACTGCCATGTATCGACACACGATTAAAACTAAAGATAAAAATATCAGAAAATGTATATGATATAGTATATATATCTATATATGAATAAATGATTTTTTATATGTATTTATTATTTTTATATGATTTTGACCCATGTTCTTTCACTGATATGTGTTAAAATTGTTAAATAACAAACGAAACCTTCAGCGCCATCTAAACGAGAATATAGGCCAAAGGTTGGTATTGTTGGTAGCGCCATCCGATGCCTCGGCGGGGCGGGCGAACGCGAGGCACGTCTAAAAATGTCGATACAACACGCGCGCCTACAGGCACGTCTACACTGGCCGTTTTGAGCGCGAGGAAATTGCCTCGCGTGTATGCCCGCTCTGTGTGGACCCGGCTAATAAGTGCAGTTTAGTTTAAGGTACCTACTAGCGTTATCCCATAGGGCATAGACGAATTCATTAATTTTATTTATTTATTTAAGAATTTAAATCAGGCAACAAGGCCGTCAAGGCCCATATTACAAATACCTTACAGACTAACATATATATATATATATACTTACATTGATGATTGGCATTTAGGCATGGTAGAAAAAAAAGAGCCATAAAACTTGCCATTGTATAATATATAAGCATGAATGACTAGGCTTGATTTATTTACTAACGCTGTACCATAGCATGTCAACTAAAATATTAATTAGTTTTTGTGTGTTTTTTTCTATTTTAAATGTGTGTTGTGAAGATCACATTTCTTATATTTTACTAGAAAATACAGTTTCGGCCCGGCCGAAAGGTCGGCAGTTTTTTGCCGAAACCGGATGTCAGATGTATCGTCTAGTGTGTACCTACAGGCTTCATGAATCAGTGTATAAAACTTATGGGGCCCACTGACTATCATAAGACTTGCACCGTCAAAATCGCTGTCAACTTAGTTTGGTCTGACTCTACACCTCGTGTGTGTCGATGGCGCTTACGCCTATATAAACGATGCTCCGATATAAATACAATGGCGCGCGACGCTGTGCGGCGTAAGCGCCATCGACAATAAGGTCCCTTTTAATAGAAAATGCCCCATTTTAGTTTATGTTCACATTTATAACATGTAAAGTAGGTATATCTATTAATGTTGCAGTTGGACGGGCGGCTGGTTCAGCTGGACGCGTCAGTCCGACACAATGCTACGGAATGTTGAGAAGAGAATATTGTCATGTGAGACTTTGGCTTTTTATACGAGTATAGTATTCTGTTAAAGTAATACACCATCAAAAAAAGGATTTAATTCAATAAAAACAGACATAACTTGGGAAACGCCACTACAACGACGCCATTACGGCGATGCTCATCTGTCAAGACCTAGACCTTGCCGCGCTATAGTGATGTGACCATTTCCAATACCGATTGTTGAGCTGCACTCGCGAAAGCCTCATCATCGGTTATTAATTTATTTTATAGAGACGTGCGTTGGATTGGAGGGTCTGCTATCTCTTGACCTGAATCGAAAGCGATAACAGTTCACGCTTTTAAGCAGGTGCTGCCCCTTAACACTTCACGCTGGCTCAATTTCGCATAGTAGGGTCTGCCATCTAGTGGCTTAAATCTAAAAATTTAAACTTGACATAATGCTCCGTGCATAATGAATAGGTGGCTTCTGTGCTGCCCTCTACAGTTCATGCACGCTCCCTATAGGTATCTATTTAGTTGTTATAGGTATTTATATTCTGTAACCCGCTAAGGCTGCGTTTCCACCAGAGAAGTGCGAGGTAGCTGAGCGGTGCGAGGATATGTAGCGACGGTGTGTAGCTAGTTCTTTTTAAATAGTTAAGCGAGCGGGGTGCGGTGAGGCGGAAGCGGAGCTTTTTAATGTTTTTCGCTCGTGCACGTACCTCGCAACACATTCCTCGTCGCACACATCATCCTTCCTTTGTTTTGTATGTACAAAAACACCTCGCTCCATTAGCTGTTTCCATTAGAGCTTTGCTGAGCGAGGATAGTAAATGAAGTGTTTCTATTGGTTCGTGGCCAACAAATCCCTCAATACGCATCCGCTCACATCTCTGGTGGAAACGCAGCCTAAAGCTTGACCCTAGCTTACGGTGCTACACCGATACAAAGGTAACAACACTAACAACAGTTTCAGTTGATGTTTTGTGTGTTGTTATTCAATTCAGTTATTAAGTTAATCAAGGAACTCCGATAATCTTATCTTCGTCCTCTGCGGTTAGCGTTGTCTGATAATAGTGCTCATAATTGCGAGATATACAGTTGTACAATGAAACTGAATTATTATTATAGCTTATTCACACAAAGATAAATAGAAATAAACGATACCAATCTAAATAGAGTAAGCGGAAGTCCATCGAGTCCACGCCCGTGAGCTTGAAGTTCGCGTCGAGGATAGTATTAAGCATTGCTTCTTTCGTACGCTAGGTATCACGTGCCGCTGTAGCAATGTCGAGCGTAATACGATCAAACATTAACCGTCGAAACTTAAAAAAATTGACTTAAAATTCAAGTACTCCATCCAGCAAATTAATAAAGCTTACCTTCCTACCAGGTCTGAAGACAGCATACAAGCGGTTTTATGTGGACATCGGTTCCGTGGTGGGACAGAGCGACAGGATATGGACCATCTCCTTGAACGACGAGGCGCCGGCCACGCCTCTAGTTATGCTGCACGGGATGGGCGCCGGCGTGGCGCTGTGGTGCCCCAATCTTGACGTCCTGGCCGCTAATAGGCCGGTGTACGCCATCGACTTGTTAGGTAAGTCAGCAGTTCTACGTGGATAGGGTCCGTGATGAATCAGAGCGATGGACCATCTCCTTGAACGACGAGGCGCCGGCCACGCCTCTAGTTATGCTGCACTGGATGGGCGCCGGAGTAACGCTGTGGTGCCCCAACCTCGACGTGCTGGCTGCTAAAGGTACGCCATCGACTTGTTGGGTAAGGCAGCAAATCTACATGGACTTAGGGTTAGTGGTGGGGCAAAGCGAGCGTGGGCCTCAGATGATTTTCCGCATTCTCAATAGTGTGGATTCGTGTTAGGCATTTTTGACAACATAGCCGGTTAAGGGATTGTCGGGTTTGTCGTAAATTATTTAATGCTAGATCTTGGTCAAGCTGCAATTATTTAGTGGTATTTCATGAGAAGTCGTAACGTTTACATAATTGCCGTAGGTTTCGGCCGCAGCTCCCGCCCCAAGTTCTCAACGGACGCAGACAAAGTGGAAGCGCAGTGGGTGGAGTCCGTGGAGGAATGGCGGCGGGAGGTCAACATCCGGCAGTTCATCTTGTTGGGGCACAGCCTCGGCGGGTACATCGCCACGGCGTACGCGCTTAAATACCCTGAGAGGTAAATAAAATAACTAGCCTGTTTACGTCCTACTGTATATAGGTATATTATATACTCTCATTATATTATGGTCCACAGCCACACTATCAACTGAAAAGTCGTAAATTTTATTGCAAAAACTATGAACTATGAGACACAAATTAAATTATTTTAATGAAAATATTTTAATGTGTTTTTTTTAAAGTAGAAACACTACTACATAAATTATAAACTGAAATAAATGTCATTGACGAAAGAAAAAGTGACCAAGGCCTCCAGTGCCCGAGGCTAGATAGAACCAGCGTCCTCTGCAAGCGCGGCAGATGCCTCAAACCGCTCAGCCACCCGGGTCACAGCGGTATGGGTCGAATTTTTCCCTCGTATATCGCCTTCCTAGGGTAGACAGTGTGGTTCTTATTCTTACCCTCTATCCGAATCAACTCAATCAACCTTCACTTGAATTCATTTCTTTTATAGAGTACAACACCTCATCCTTGCCGACCCTTGGGGCTTCCCCGAGAAGCCCGCGAACGTGCATGAAAAGTACCAGATTCCCCTTTGGGTCCGCGCAGTCGCCACAGCCGTATCCCCCCTCAACCCGCTATGGGCCGTGCGCGTTGCTGGCCCGGCCGGGAAGTGGCTCATTAGCAAGACGAGGCCGGACCTGTCCAGGAAGTACATGAACTTTGTGCCCGACGCGGAGACGGTTATACCGGATTATATACACCAGTGCAACACGCAGACTCCTAGGTATGGCGATATTTGTTTTAATATAATATCAACAATCGTGATATTCTGTTTTTCATACAGTTACTATTCGGATACGTAACTTGCCATCAGATTGATCGAAGCAGATACAATTATATACCTATAGTCTGATTCTTTAGCTAGTAAAATACATGTAAACAATGTGTTTTTACATTTTTGGGTACTTGAAACATTTATCAGTTAACCAACCAAATAGAAAACTGCCTGTTCCTCATCGTTCTGGCTTTAACCTATTTCATTTCATCGTGTAATCTTTTGATCTACCCTCAAATGGCTAAATATTCGATCTCATGCTTGTAGGTTCTTTACTAGCGCGAAGTAATAGCAAATATTACAAAACTAAATTAGTATTGATTAATCAAATCATCCCGACATATTCCTATTAACAAAATAGCACGATTATAGCAGCTTCTATGTTATGTTGAGTAAGTAAAAAGTAAGTAAGTTTTGGCATATCGAGTTGAAGAATTTTCTTGCCCAATAAAATACCTAATTGTGGTCTGTTTACATTATTTTAAATACCTAAAGATACAGACTATAAACAATAAACATGGCTCTGTTGCCACGCTTTTATTTTGAGCACTTTTTAAATCGATGAACAATCAATAATGATGTCTGTCATTTTATTACCGTAAACTTCTTCAACATTGCCTACCATGCCTCAACATTGATCATAGCTGTGTATTTCGTATTCCGCTTAACACCTTCGCTGCGGCAATTAGCCTAACTCGCAATTAACCATACTTTGCATGGGGTCTTTCGACCCCCTACCACAGTGAACGTGTTAAAAGTCACCCTTTTCACATTATTAGGAGTTAGATATAGTAGCGGTTTGGTAGAGTATACCTGTTTTTTCAAGCCAGGCAATGTTTCGCATGGTAGGCAATATATGTTGCAGATGTTTACGGTACCTAAAAGTGATTTAAAGTTTTTAAATGTTTTCTTATCTGTTGTACAGAGGTGTAAAGTCACGCCTAGACGCCATGACAAAATTCCGACACAAGCTTCACTACATAGTTCTTAATTGACTAAATATTTTAAATTTTATTTTCAGTGGTGAAAGCGCGTTCCACACATTAATGCACGGCTTCGGGTGGGCAAAGAACCCGATGGTGAAGCGAGTGTCCAAACTGGACGCCAACCTGCCCGTCACTCTGCTGTACGGCAGCCGGTCCTGGGTGGACAACAGCACGGCGCAGGTGCTGGCGGACCAGCGGCAGAGCCCTCACAACACTCTAGTGCAGGTGACTGTCGGCTCCATGTCAATAGTTAACCTTTAAGAACATCTAGAGTCGTCGTTACTAGTCTTGCCCACCGCGCCATGGATAACCATAGGTGTTATGACTTACGCTGTGAAAGTAACCTTCACACTTTCAAGAGCATGTTCCAGACGGTAGACAACCACAGTTTCTGCAACATGACCTTGGTAGAAGCGAGTGGTTTACAACAAGCGGCTAGACGATTTTAAACCACTGCTTCTGCCATTGGTTGGCAGAGCACGCCAGTCTACCAAGGTCATTTAAAGGTCATGTTGCAGAAACTGTGGTTGTCTGCCGTCTGGCACATGCTTCAGTGACGTTCTTGTTTATAACGTAAAGCAGCCATTCTCAAAGTGTGCTCCGTGGACCCCTAGGGCTCCGCAAAGCCTCTGTTGGTGCTCCGCGAGGATACTTGTAATAATAAGAAAAAACCAGCTCTTCTATAGGTATATCTGGTCCACGTGGTGACGATAATTTTTTTTTTATTAGGGGCTCCGTCAAATATTTCGCTTTCCAAAAGGGTCCCGACACTAAAAAAGTTTCAGAACCGCTGACGTAAAGCGTTTGAAGGGTTAAGGTCGCGAGTGACGCCGTCCCGTACGGCGGTCGTCTTAGGTGGGCAGCGGCGGATTGTTGACTCTATGCATATAGTGATAAGATCGCAAGCTAGATTTCTTGCCCATATCAGTCCTGTAATTTAGGCACTATAGTCATATCTTACATCCAAAATCTCTCCTTGTCATATCGGCGGCTTAATCCTGAGATGCGGGTCCTCCGCCATTTTGAAAAAAAAATCCAAAATTTGAATCGACAAAAAAATATATTTAATCATCGAATCTGCTTACAAAATGCCATGACAATCGGTTGAGAATTGCGACCTGTTCAGGAGAACATCCGGAAAGTGTTTTTGCCCAAGCTGAAACGGAGACCTTCGCTAATGCTCGGCCGAGAATTGCATACTTTGGATCCCTTTCTATTTAAATTACCACACATTTTCATATTCTCCATTATTACAATTACAGGTGATCAACGGTGCCGGCCACCACGTTTATTTAGACAAGCCCGAGCTCTTCAACAAGTACGTGCTCGAAGCGTGCGCCCGCACCGACGGACCCACCGAGCCTTCCAGACCTGCGGTCGAGCCAGCGAGACCCGAAAACGAGCCAGCGAGACCCGCAATCGAACCCGCGAAACCAGAAAGCGAGCCGGCGAACCCCGAGCGAGCGAGCGACGGGCGAGCGCCCAACAACACGGCTTCTTGATCGTAGCCATATCTGTACTGCTAATCACGGAGCGAGTGATTCAAAGCGGTTATTTGCTTTATTGTATCCTGTTTACCGGTGGCGTGCACATAGTTTTATGCAGACATTAACTTGCAATTATGAAATCCGGTAGCCAGGAGGGAAAATCGGGTGCTGAAAATACTGTAATTTTTAACAGTTTGACGTCCATGTAAGCCTGTAAAGAGGCAGAGCTGTGCTTTAACATTTGTAACTGTATTCTGCCGTATTGAGCCTAAATGTTGCAATTTGAGAGGTAACAAAGGCTGTCGTTGAAATTTGAATCTTCATGCTCAGACATTAGGGTTTCTTGAACTATTCTTTAAGTACTTTTAATAATGCATTAGCTTGGCAAGTACCTATTGCATGGAAATTATGTTTTGATTGTGACGAATTAGATAATTTAAATAATACAATAGCGTAGTTATCAACTACGGGGCCACTATTCGCCAATCTTTCCTTATGAGACGAAACTAAGGTATACAATGAGATAAGTACTCTTCGCTGGACTAGGCACGCTAGAATATAAATAGGTATATTATTGAATTCTATTTAATAGAAGCAGGGCATATATACATTAATTAGATAGATACTTTACGTGTGTTTTTTCCTAGAAAGCATCCTCAGGACCAGTTGCACCAACAGTTACCACAGTTAGCGGCCTGGTCAACGTCACTCAGCAGTGATCTATGAAACATCCCGTACAATAAAATTTAAATACGCTTTAAGGTTGACAGACGGCTTGGTGCAACTGACTCTTATTTATAGATAACTACATATACGATCTTTCGAGTAACTGCGACGAAATGTTGGTAACCAATTGTAAGATAATTTTTGATTCTGAAAATAGTGTTATTTACTACTAAAATACTATTCCTGTAATACCTTGCATACAACGTGTTTAGCTCTTCTTTACCAAATAATAGATAATTGTAGTAAAGAGTACGTAAAACTTGCCTTATTTACTTTAATAGTCTGCAAACACTTATAATAATATTATCTCTGTATTCCAGTACTTTCACATAATATTAAGATGTAAGAGTTTAGTTTAGAAGTAATAGTTTACTGGAGTGTTTATACGCTATTTTAATAATATTAACATGTATACGAACACTGCCGGTCTAAAACTGTAAACATCTTAATTTTCATAAAATTATGTGTATGTAATTGATATTGCAGATATAAATGTAGAAACTTATCCAGTTGTATGAAAAACTTTACACTGAAATGTAATACGAAAGCAAATAAATTAATAGCTGTAAAACTTTAAATATTGCCGTTGTATTATACATATACGCAGCCACCTCCCTAGGGCAAGAGAAAAATTAAATTTAGAATATTAAGTGCCAGTTGCACCATCTGCACTTGACAGACTGATCAACGTCACCCGGCGCGCCGCGGCGTTTTACTATGAAACTTTACATACAATAAAATTTTGCGAACTCTAACGACGACAACCAGTTTGATGCAACCGACCCTAAGTGTGAATTTGAACCGTTGTGTAATGTAACAAACACTAAATTTGTTAGTTATGAGTTGTTGTTTAATGTTAGGTCACTAATTATAAAATAAGAATTATTTTCCCGCGTTGATGGCTTGTGTAGAAATCGCATTGTAGAGGCCACGCACATAAACACCCGTGTATGTTTAGACATGAGAACGTCAGCTCCATTTTCAATTTAAAATTCTTATCCATACTATTATTACTTGTGTAAAATTCCATATTGCCTTTCTCTAAATTGCGAGACTTATACACAGTAAGCTACTCGGTTGTAAGGATTATCACATCCATGGGTCTAGGGGTAGTACCATATTATAGTCGGTATAACTATTGTTACATAATCTTTGAAATCTAAATCTCTTTCCCAGATATGTATGAACTATTCTTTACTATTTTTATGTTCTGTCCTTTTAATATTTTTTATCCTAATCCTTATCCATTTAATAATAGCCATTCCAAATAGTTTCCTTCTTCTATTTTAATAGAAATAAAATGTAAAAGCTTTAAATATATTGTGCAATCTAATGCCAGTACACAGTTGCTCAGAAATGGGTCAGGGACAAAGCCCTTTGTTCTATTTGGTACAGAACAGTACAGTATAAACTTAATATAAATTGAATTTCGCGCTTAGCTGATTTAGATTTTAGTATTACGAGATGAGTCAGTTTTTTCTGATCAGTGATCTTTATATTTAGAATTTGTTTGACACTGACTTGATTTAGCGGAAAGCACAAGTACTTTTTGACTGTTTTTAATAGAGCAAATTATATTATGTTGTTGTTTGTTATTTATCCGCGAGCTTTTTGGTACGCGGTTAGATTTTATGTAAATAAATATTATGTATTAAAATATCTTTTTTTATTGTCCTTAGTATGCAGCCAAGTAAAACTACTGTTGTATGAAAATAACATGATTTATTAATAAGATCAACGTACACAAACAAACAATCTTATTTATTAATAAGGTACAAAAGATGATAAACTCATGCTGTAAATAACACGAGTACCATAGGCACTTACGTTATCGAGATTGAAACGTTAACAAATGCATTTAGCAAGTTAAAATTGATTTTGGTCATTTTAAAGTTTGTGAGGTATCGTATCCGCGCGCCGGTGGCAGATCAGAGGATAGTAGTTTGCCGAGTGGACCCTAAGCTCACTGAGTCGTGGCAAGCATCCAACCATAAGAATATTCGTAGTTCTTAATACTATTATAGTGTATCCTACGGTCCACGGTATTGCTTTTGGACGCCAATAACCGATATAACGGCAGCGCAGGTCCAACGCCAAAGACCGATTAATCCGTCACAGACCACAGAGCAACATAGACCTACGTGCATGTGCATAAAGTTCAATATTTTTGGCTTTTGTGTTTGACACGGCGTTGAAAAGATTAAGTTACGTATTCAGTATAAACATTTTTGTTTAGAAACACGGTTTATAATTTATAAACAATGTTTCTCAGAAAATGTATGGTACTCATTGCGAAACACTGTTTATAAAATGTTTAGTGGATACGTGGCTTTAATTTTCAAAACATTCTTAAATGGAACACAGTTGGTTATTTTGTTTCAATCGATTTTACTGAGTCGACAGCTACATTGAAATCAACAGATCAATTACCCGGTAGTCGACTTAGTTTAAGACTTTTATGAGTCCTTTACTACTCTTTTGCAGCACCACCGAGGTGTGTTTTTGTGAAGATACGTCGCTTTTTACACTGACATCGATTTCTTATCCTATAATTAAAATTAGAATACGCCCGACAGTCATATAATTGCAGAAAATAACGGTCGAGTGGTTAACGTTTAACCGACTCAGCAGAAGCGCACATGCGTGTGCGACACGATGACGGCCTTGCCCTCGTCCTGCATATCTCGGAGCGCCTCGTCTAGCTGCTCGCGGGTCACCGTCTGCAATAAAAACGTACGTATCGTTCAAAAACAATCTTACAGAAATCGACTTAGGGTCGGTCGCACCAAACTGTTCGTTAAACTCATTAAAGAGTTCGCTCAATATTATTGTATGGAAATTTTGATAGTAAACCGCCGAGGAGCGCCCGGTGACTTCGATCAGTCTGTCGAGTGCGGAAGGTGCAACCGGCACTCGGTCCCACAGGAAGCTTAATAAGGCTCGTGTCATAGATAGTGCGAAGACTAATACTCACGATCTGCGAGGAGGCGTTGATCTCGTGCAGCAGCTTCGCGTGCGTCGTAGTGACGGGCTTGGCGAGCGGCTGCGCGATGGCCCGGAGCGCCTGCAGCAGGTCCTGTCTGCGCCTGCGCGCGGCGGCGCCCAGCCCGGTGGTGAGGATGCCCACGTCGATGCGCCCCGACGCCGGGTCCGTGGCCGACTGCTTCAGGGCTTCGCGGTGCAGTCTGGGGAGACCACGAAACAGATTAAGGCCGTTTCTGACGCATCCCGATTTTAAATCGGATTGTCTATAGTTTTACATTTTTTTCCCGATAAAAATATAAATGGCGCCAACTCTGGTCCCTAATTCTCTTAATCGTCAAAATAATTTGTTGTAAAGAAATATACCTATAATAAATCTACATTTCTTATGTTCGACTTTCCTAATAGTCGAAATGAAAAGTAGTGCTTAACTCGGGTAAAAGTAACCATCTCGGCCTTTAACTATTGACGCTCTCCCTTCGTTCGAGTGCCTAAATATCTCGGGTGATGGGGTTCACGTTTGACCCTTGGTTAACGATCGTCTACTAAATTACAATATGGAAAACCCAAACGGCAGCAACATTAAAAATTTAAAATTAAGACAGATAACGAACACATACTTTCAATGTATTCTAAATATGTTACTCAACACTTACCTGGAGGCTTCATCGACATCAATGATCTCGACGGTGGGCGACAGACGGACCCGCGCATGTGCCTCCGCGAGACGGATGAGGCTCTCGAGCTGCCGCGGGTAGGCCGTAATCTGGCCGCGCCCGCTGCCTACTCGTCTGCAATCGATTATAACGACTTTATGCAACTGTTACATAATAAAACAGGGTGACCTAACGTAATCACCTCGATGAAAGACCAGCACCATACCAGTGGGGCGACACTCCTCCTTTCGATCATTCTCGGCTCCGTTCGGCTCAGCATTGCTCCGAGCAATTATTAGGGTTAGCACGACTTGACGTCCCTGTCGTCCGTGCACGACCACAGATAAGATAATGACTTGAATTTTGACAACCCTAAATACCGAAAGGGATAGTGCCATATATTAGAATGGGACAGCATAATCGGCAGCATAAGCAACAGCACCATCGTCCCTGAATCGCTGTCAAACTTCGGCAAACTTCGGTTTTGTAGGAAGTGTCCTTTCTGTACGGTAGTACTATTATTTATTCTGTGACCACACTGAAGTAATAACCATTTTGTGGGAGTTATATTTGTTACGGATTACGTGTAAGTACATATAAGTACAAATGAATCGAATTGCAAAGCCACAATAAGCCATTCATGTACAACTTTCAGCATGATCACTGCAGACAATTTTCACAATTTCTTGTTTCATGTTTATAAAACCTAATCTAACAAAATGGCTCACCCTAAGGCGCATGGCACACTGCATCCGATTCGCACGTCGCTCCGATGTTTTAACGAGACAACGCTATGCGGAGCGACGTGCGAATTGGATGCAGTGTGGCATGCGCCTAAGCGCAGCATATCAGAGTATTGTATACATACCGCATGTCGACGTATGCGTCGATGAGTCTCTGCTGAGCGGCCTCGCTGAGTGTAGGTTGCACGCTCTCCTTCGCAAACGCAATGTAGTCCCGCATTATGCTCATATCCTGAAAAATCATTCAAAAGGTTACACTTTTGAGATTTAGGGTTCCGTACCCGAAGGGAAACGGGACCCTATTACTAAGACTCCACTGTCTGTCTGTCACCAGGCTGTATCTCATGAACCGTGATAGCTAGACAGTTGAAATTTTTACAGATGATGTATTTATGTTGCCGCTATAACACCAAATACTAACACCGGAATAAAATAAATATTTAAGGGGGCTCCTGTACAACAAACGTGATTTTTGCCGTTTTTTGCGTAATGCGTAATGCGAGTCTGACTCGCACTTGGCCGGTTTTTTTTGTCTGATGTATCTAAAGTGTGTTTATCAATAATCTCAGAATACTATGCCAAAATGCAAGAGCCAGCTTTGGGTAAACTACAAGTGAAAAATGCAGCAAAACCATTGTGTGAATGTGACGTCGTGGGTTCAAACCCCGGCTCGTACCAATGAGTTTTTCGGAACTTACGTACGAAATATCATTTGATATTTACCAGTTGCTTTTCGGTGAAGGAATAAATCGATTAAATCGTGAGGAAACCGGACTAATCCCAATAAGGCCTAGTTTCCCCTCTGGGTTGGAAGGTCAAATGGCAGTCGCTTTCGTAAAAACTAGTGTCTACGTCAATTCTTGGGATTAGTTGTTAAGCGGACCCCAAGCTCCCATGAGCCGTGGTAAAAATGCCGGGACAAAGCGAGGAAGAAGAAGACAAAAGGTTAGACAACACTTACGAATACTTCGTCATCCTCATCAGGGTCGGTGGGGTCCTTGTAATACAGCGATACGAGATGCGAGGCTAGGCGGCGATCGAACACTTCGTCTTGCGGGTCCAGAACTAAGAATATGAGGTCGAATCTGGAAACAACAGTATTTGGATTCGGACAAGTTACGAATTGACAATCAATTTATTTTAGACTTATGATAAAGAGATGATCGTAAAATTTAACTCGGGATTATCGATCTACATACGGTTTCACTTTGACAGGGGCAACCCAAAAGTGCTGGGAGCCTTAAGTTATGTTATGCTTCCAACTCGGGAACAAATCAAATTATTTGATGAAATATTTTGATTTGTGTATTTTAAGTAGTCACACTCTTGGTGTATGCTATCTTTGATACACCAGAGAATTTGTGACGGGTACCGCCGTCGCCGGTTGGTCTAGTAGTCAGGACGTTACACGTATGCTGAAGACGCGGGTTCGATTTCATAATCATAATAATCATAAATCATTTATTTCGTGATAAACTTACATAGTAGCATTACAAGGAAAATAAAAAAAACATAACATGTCTCCGTGGTCGCTCCCTCATGACTGAGGATCGTGGTCATCAGTGGATGTAGATGCTGCGGATAATGCCGACTCAAGTGCCAGCGCTGATCTTCCGCCTCGGCCACCAGTGGACTTGTTCACTTTTTCTTTAGTGTATACAAATAAATCTATTTCAGTTTATGTAATGCTTTGCCTATAAAAGAGATGCCTAAGACCAAGCGAAATAGAGGAGCGTTGGAATGAACCCTAGGCTCCGAAACAATACCCCAGGGTGCAATGCTACTCTATCTCTGTCTAACATATGATGACGTACCTTGACATGAGCGTGTGGGGTAGCTGTACGTTCTCGACGATAGTCTTGTTTTTGTTCCACTGCGACTCGGCCGGGTTCGCGGCAGCCAGAATAGATGTGCGCGCGTTTAGCTGACAGATGATACCGGCTTTCGCTATTGATAGGGTTTGCTGCTCCATTACCTACAAAATGAGCATTTTATAGTTCTTTCTGCCTACAGGAGCCCGAGAAAGGGGATGAAGAAGGAAATTGAAGTTCACCAATCGTACGATTACGATATCCAGGATTAAATTCACACCTTGTAATAAAATTTACGTTTACACTCTGCTCGGCTCTATGGCCTGAAGTGACTCTGAACCTGAGTGGCTCTATGACTTTTTTAAGGACAGGTTGGTATGACAATTTTAGTGATATTTAAAACAACAAGATATTAGAAGTAAATCTTAAAGAATAATAAAATGTCTTACTTCGTGAAGCACACTCCGAGTAGAGTCGTTCATTTTGTCGAACTCGTCGATGCAACAGATTCCGTTGTCGGCCAGAACTAGCGCTCCCCTGTAATGTTGTAATAATTATATAAATAGTTGTTATGGTGCTCCCACACTGGCTGTTATATCATTGTGTGACAGGTACAATCGGGGACATTCCCAGTGAACCAACTTAAAGGCAAAAATCGTTTAAACGTCTTGCAGGCGGTCAGGCGATATCATAAAAGTCAATAGCATGGCACTTAAAAATGTGGGTGTTGTAAGAAAAAGGTTCCAGGTAAAGTTTATTGCCGTTCATTGTCTTTGTGACGGCCGGCATTTGCAAACTAAGATAAGGAATCCAAAATGCATCCTTATTGGTCAAGGGCCTGACACTCTTTGATAAAGAAAGATAGTCTTATTGCGATTTCTATAAGAGGGAAGAGAAAATAGTGCCATGCTTTGTCTGTATCACACAGACCGGGCATTTTTTCATGGTCGGGTTATGGCATCATAGCAAGGAGGCGATGGCAAAATACCGAAATGTATAATAGTGAAAGAGAAAAAGGATTATGCTGCCATACATGAAAGCTATAGTCTTATTGCGATTTCTATAAGAGGGAAGAGAAAATAGTGCCATGCTTTGTCTGTATCACAGACCGGGCATTTTTTCATGGTCGGGTTGTGGCATCATAGCAAGGAGGCGATGGCAAAATACCGAAATTTATAAGAGTGAAAGAGAAAAAGGATTATGCTGTAATACATGAAAGCCGCATGTGAGCAGCACTGTACTGCGCGCGCGGCACGAGGGAGAGCACGTAGCGGAGCAGCTGACACTTACGTCTGCAGCACGAGCTGGCGAGTGTCGGGGTCCTTGGTGACGTAGGCGGTGAGCCCCACGGCGCTGGAGCCGCGCCCCGAGGTGTACTGCGCGCGCGGCACGAGGGAGTGCACGTAGCGGAGCAGCTGACACTTACGTCTGCAGCACGAGCTGGCGAGTGTCGGGGTCCTTGGTGACGTAGGCGGTGAGCCCCACGGCGCTGGAGCCGCGCCCCGAGGTGTACTGCGCGCGCGGCACGAGGGAGTGCACGTAGCGGAGCAGCTGACACTTACGTCTGCAGCACGAGCTGGCGAGTGTCGGGGTCCTTGGTGACGTAGGCGGTGAGCCCCACGGCGCTGGAGCCGCGCCCCGAGGTGTACTGCGCGCGCGGCACGAGGGAGTGCACGTAGCGGAGCAGCTGACACTTACGTCTGCAGCACGAGCTGGCGAGTGTCGGGGTCCTTGGTGACGTAGGCGGTGAGCCCCACGGCGCTGGAGCCGCGCCCCGAGGTGTACTGCGCGCGCGGCACGAGGGAGTGCACGTAGCGGAGCAGCTGACACTTACGTCTGCAGCACGAGCTGGCGAGTGTCGGGGTCCTTGGTGACGTAGGCGGTGAGCCCCACGGCGCTGGAGCCGCGCCCCGAGGTGTACTGCGCGCGCGGCACGAGGGAGTGCACGTAGCGGAGCAGCTGACACTTACGTCTGCAGCACGAGCTGGCGAGTGTCGGGGTCCTTGGTGACGTAGGCGGTGAGCCCCACGGCGCTGGAGCCGCGCCCCGAGGTGTACTGCGCGCGCGGCACGAGGGAGTGCACGTAGCGGAGCAGCTGACACTTACGTCTGCAGCACGAGCTGGCGAGTGTCGGGGTCCTTGGTGACGTAGGCGGTGAGCCCCACGGCGCTGGAGCCGCGCCCCGAGGTGTACTGCGCGCGCGGCACGAGGGAGTGCACGTAGCGGAGCAGCTGACACTTACGTCTGCAGCACGAGCTGGCGAGTGTCGGGGTCCTTGGTGACGTAGGCGGTGAGCCCCACGGCGCTGGAGCCGCGCCCCGAGGTGTACTGCGCGCGCGGCACGAGGGAGTGCACGTAGCGGAGCAGCTGACACTTACGTCTGCAGCACGAGCTGGCGAGTGTCGGGGTCCTTGGTGACGTAGGCGGTGAGCCCCACGGCGCTGGAGCCGCGCCCCGAGGTGTACTGCGCGCGCGGCACGAGGGAGTGCACGTAGCGGAGCAGCTGACACTTACGTCTGCAGCACGAGCTGGCGAGTGTCGGGGTCCTTGGTGACGTAGGCGGTGAGCCCCACGGCGCTGGAGCCGCGCCCCGAGGTGTACTGCGCGCGCGGCACGAGGGAGTGCACGTAGCGGAGCAGCTGACACTTACGTCTGCAGCACGAGCTGGCGAGTGTCGGGGTCCTTGGTGACGTAGGCGGTGAGCCCCACGGCGCTGGAGCCGCGCCCCGAGGTGTACTGCGCGCGCGGCACGAGGGAGTGCACGTAGCGGAGCAGCTGACACTTACGTCTGCAGCACGAGCTGGCGAGTGTCGGGGTCCTTGGTGACGTAGGCGGTGAGCCCCACGGCGCTGGAGCCGCGCCCCGAGGTGTACTGCGCGCGCGGCACGAGGGAGTGCACGTAGCGGAGCAGCTGACACTTACGTCTGCAGCACGAGCTGGCGAGTGTCGGGGTCCTTGGTGACGTAGGCGGTGAGCCCCACGGCGCTGGAGCCGCGCCCCGAGGTGTACTGCGCGCGCGGCACGAGGGAGTGCACGTAGCGGAGCAGCTGACACTTACGTCTGCAGCACGAGCTGGCGAGTGTCGGGGTCCTTGGTGACGTAGGCGGTGAGCCCCACGGCGCTGGAGCCGCGCCCCGAGGTGTACTGCGCGCGCGGCACGAGGGAGTGCACGTAGCGGAGCAGCTGACACTTACGTCTGCAGCACGAGCTGGCGAGTGTCGGGGTCCTTGGTGACGTAGGCGGTGAGCCCCACGGCGCTGGAGCCGCGCCCCGAGGTGTACTGCGCGCGCGGCACGAGGGAGTGCACGTAGCGGAGCAGCTGACACTTACGTCTGCAGCACGAGCTGGCGAGTGTCGGGGTCCTTGGTGACGTAGGCGGTGAGCCCCACGGCGCTGGAGCCGCGCCCCGAGGTGTACTGCGCGCGCGGCACGAGGGAGTGCACGTAGCGGAGCAGCTGACACTTACGTCTGCAGCACGAGCTGGCGAGTGTCGGGGTCCTTGGTGACGTAGGCGGTGAGCCCCACGGCGCTGGAGCCGCGCCCCGAGGTGTACTGCGCGCGCGGCACGAGGGAGTGCACGTAGCGGAGCAGCTGACACTTACGTCTGCAGCACGAGCTGGCGAGTGTCGGGGTCCTTGGTGACGTAGGCGGTGAGCCCCACGGCGCTGGAGCCGCGCCCCGAGGTGTACTGCGCGCGCGGCACGAGGGAGTGCACGTAGCGGAGCAGCTGACACTTACGTCTGCAGCACGAGCTGGCGAGTGTCGGGGTCCTTGGTGACGTAGGCGGTGAGCCCCACGGCGCTGGAGCCGCGCCCCGAGGTGTACTGCGCGCGCGGCACGAGGGAGTGCACGTAGCGGAGCAGCTGACACTTACGTCTGCAGCACGAGCTGGCGAGTGTCGGGGTCCTTGGTGACGTAGGCGGTGAGCCCCACGGCGCTGGAGCCGCGCCCCGAGGTGTACTGCGCGCGCGGCACGAGGGAGTGCACGTAGCGGAGCAGCTGACACTTACGTCTGCAGCACGAGCTGGCGAGTGTCGGGGTCCTTGGTGACGTAGGCGGTGAGCCCCACGGCGCTGGAGCCGCGCCCCGAGGTGTACTGCGCGCGCGGCACGAGGGAGTGCACGTAGCGGAGCAGCTGACACTTACGTCTGCAGCACGAGCTGGCGAGTGTCGGGGTCCTTGGTGACGTAGGCGGTGAGCCCCACGGCGCTGGAGCCGCGCCCCGAGGTGTACTGCGCGCGCGGCACGAGGGAGTGCACGTAGCGGAGCAGCTGGGACTTAGATGTGCCCGGGTCGCCGCATAGCAGGATGTTGATCTCCGATCTGTAAAAATTACATTCCAACTGAATCTCGGCAGCAGATCAATGGTTGGCCAGTCGAAGTAATGTATAGATGGCGCGAGCATAGATTTTACCTGTCAGTAGGTGCGATGGCTCGCGCCAGGCGCTCGTAAGAGTCGGCTTGCTTTGACAGTGACTTGAACAGGGGATACCGCCGTTTAGCCAAAATATTTTTCGCCGTGAGCAAAATTTCACTTCCCAACAAACTTATGGCATCAGTTTCATTTCCCAAATAAAATTCTAGCAAGTTTTTTACTTCGCAACCATTTCATTTCCCAATCCCATACTTGCGAAATTAAAATGACGTACTAGGTTGGGTTAGGTTAGGTTGGACAAAAAAAAAAAAAAAAGGTTAGGTTGGATTATGAAAATTTGCGAAATGAAATTTTGCCAAATGATAATTTGCGTAAAATAGTTTGGGAAGTAATACTTTGGGAAACGATTTTTGGCAATACATTAGTAAACCCTTGAACAGCCTACGACACAAGTACCTGAAATGTGTCCGGCCTGCGGCGTTGAAATTCTTCTTAGTACCACCGAGTAATTGAAGCAACACGCCTTTCTTGATGTCTAGGTTCTCGTAGATGGACGGTGCGATGGCACGCGCCAGGCGCTCGTAGCAGTCGGCTTGCTTTGACAACGACTTGAATAATTCAACTCGCTCGGGCGGGAAACGGTGCTCCTTGCTGTGGGGCAAACGAAATACCTATTAGCATTTTCGATTTAATTTCAATAATTATTACAAATGTCAGTGGTAAATTAAAATGCGCAGGTAGTCCGGTAAGAGCGTGCGATTTTCAATCCGGAGGGCACGAGCTCAAACCCTGGCTCGTACTAGTTTTTTTCGGAATTTATGATTTATCATTTGATATTTACCAGTCGCTTTTTGGTGAAAGAAAGGACTCATCCTAATAAGGTCTAATTTTCCTTCTGGGTTGTGTCAGAGGGCAGTCGTTTTCGTATAAACTGATTAAATTCTAAGTGGCTCTCATGAGCAATGGCGAAAATCCGGGACAAACGCGAGGAATGTAAATAATAGTGTATTATTTGCTTTATTCCAAAACCCTAAAACAATCTTTGTGCCTTTTATCGAATGTGGCTCAAATCTGGCCCCACACTAACGTACACAGTATCGTATCGAATTAGGCACTTAGAGCTCCCGTCATTAACGTAAACTCTAATATAAACTCATCTAGCCTCCATCTTAAACAGCTGGTCGCTATGTACCTTCCTGTAATGCTGCGCGTCAATATGAGTCTTATGCAAGGCACGTAAGGTCACTTTCAGGTGGTGCACGGAGGCAAGAGCGTCGCGGAACACGCCAGTAACGATGACTCGTTCGACCGTACCGACCGGTTCGACTATACTAGCTAACACTAATCATGCATGTAAATGTAAATCTTACGCGACAGACGTAAGGTATCAACTCACCCCTCTTCAGTCTCGAACAGCCTGTCACTATGCACCTTCCTGTAATGCAGCGCGTCAATGTGAGTCTTATGCAGGGCTCGTAAGGTAGATTTTCGCGGGTGCACAGTGGCGGGGGCGGCGCGGAACACGCCCGTGACGCTGACTCGCTCGCCGGCTCCGACCGCCTCCACCAGCGCGCCGTGAGCCATCACCGTCACCGTGGCGGGCGTGCGACCCGCTGGCATGTCATCTGCAGGGGGAAATATTAGTTACACATATAATCAAGGCATTCAAATAGCGTGACAAAGGAATTTTAAATTTAGCTAGGACAAATGATCCAATGATTAACCGTGAGAAGTGCTCGTTGTTGGCGGAACATAAGTACTTGCATGAAGACCAGTCGATGATATATGACGTCACATACAAATCCGACGCTTCCTCGCACCTGGCGACTCCTGCAGCTTGACCAGCTGCTTGTCGCTGCGGTTGTGTATGAGCTGGAAGCAGTGCGCGGTGTTGCAGGCGCAGTGTGCTCGGGCACGGTACACGGCACTCACCTGGCGACTCCTGCAGCTTGACCAGCTGCTTGTCGCTGAAGTGGCTGCGGTTGTGTATGAGCTGGAAGCAGTGCGCGGTGTTGCAGTGCGCGCAGTGCGCCGGCTCGGGCACGGTACACGGCACTCACCTGGCGACTCCTGCAGCTTGACCAGCTGCTTGTCGCTGAAGTGGCTGCGGTTGTATATGAGCTGGAAGCAGTGCGCGGTGTTGCAGGCGCAGTGTGCTCGGGCACGGTACACGGCACTCACCTGGCGACTCCTGCAGCTTGACCAGCTGCTTGTCGCTGAAGTGGCTGCGGTTGTGTATGAGCTGGAAGCAGTGCGCGGTGTTGCAGTGCGCGCAGTGCGCCGGCTCGGGCACGGTACACGGCACTCACCTGGCGACTCCTGCAGCTTGACCAGCTGCTTGTCGCTGAAGTGGCTGCGGTTGTGTATGAGCTGGAAGCAGTGCGCGGTGTTGCAGGCGCAGTGTGCTCGGGCACGGTACACGGCACTCACCTGGCGACTCCTGCAGCTTGACCAGCTGCTTGTCGCTGAAGTGGCTGCGGTTGTGTATGAGCTGGAAGCAGTGCGCGGTGTTGCAGTGCGCGCAGTGCGCCGGCTCGGGCACGGTACACGGCACTCACCTGGCGACTCCTGCAGCTTGACCAGCTGCTTGTCGCTGAAGTGGCTGCGGTTGTATATGAGCTGGAAGCAGTGCGCGGTGTTGCAGGCGCAGTGTGCTCGGGCACGGTACACGGCACTCACCTGGCGACTCCTGCAGCTTGACCAGCTGCTTGTCGCTGAAGTGGCTGCGGTTGTGTATGAGCTGGAAGCAGTGCGCGGTGTTGCAGTGCGCGCAGTGCGCCGGCTCGGGCACGGTACACGGCACTCACCTGGCGACTCCTGCAGCTTGACCAGCTGCTTGTCGCTGAAGTGGCTGCGGTTGTATATGAGCTGGAAGCAGTGCGCGGTGTTGCAGGCGCAGTGTGCTCGGGCACGGTACACGGCACTCACCTGGCGACTCCTGCAGCTTGACCAGCTGCTTGTCGCTGAAGTGGCTGCGGTTGTGTATGAGCTGGAAGCAGTGCGCGGTGTTGCAGTGCGCGCAGTGCGCCGGCTCGGGCACGGTACACGGCACTCACCTGGCGACTCCTGCAGCTTGACCAGCTGCTTGTCGCTGAAGTGGCTGCGGTTGTGTATGAGCTGGAAGCAGTGCGCGGTGTTGCAGGCGCAGTGTGCTCGGGCACGGTACACGGCACTCACCTGGCGACTCCTGCAGCTTGACCAGCTGCTTGTCGCTGAAGTGGCTGCGGTTGTGTATGAGCTGGAAGCAGTGCGCGGTGTTGCAGTGCGCGCAGTGCGCCGGCTCGGGCACGGTACACGGCACTCACCTGGCGACTCCTGCAGCTTGACCAGCTGCTTGTCGCTGAAGTGGCTGCGGTTGTGTATGAGCTGGAAGCAGTGCGCGGTGTTGCAGGCGCAGTGTGCTCGGGCACGGTACACGGCACTCACCTGGCGACTCCTGCAGCTTGACCAGCTGCTTGTCGCTGAAGTGGCTGCGGTTGTGTATGAGCTGGAAGCAGTGCGCGGTGTTGCAGTGCGCGCAGTGCGCCGGCTCGGGCACGGTACACGGCACTCACCTGGCGACTCCTGCAGCTTGACCAGCTGCTTGTCGCTGAAGTGGCTGCGGTTGTGTATGAGCTGGAAGCAGTGCGCGGTGTTGCAGGCGCAGTGTGCTCGGGCACGGTACACGGCACTCACCTGGCGACTCCTGCAGCTTGACCAGCTGCTTGTCGCTGAAGTGGCTGCGGTTGTGTATGAGCTGGAAGCAGTGCGCGGTGTTGCAGTGCGCGCAGTGCGCCGGCTCGGGCACGGTACACGGCACTCACCTGGCGACTCCTGCAGCTTGACCAGCTGCTTGTCGCTGAAGTGGCTGCGGTTGTGTATGAGCTGGAAGCAGTGCGCGGTGTTGCAGTGCGCGCAGTGCGCCGGCTCGGGCACGGTACACGGCACTCACCTGGCGACTCCTGCAGCTTGACCAGCTGCTTGTCGCTGAAGTGGCTGCGGTTGTGTATGAGCTGGAAGCAGTGCGCGGTGTTGCAGTGCGCGCAGTGCGCCGGCTCGGGCACGGTACACGGCACTCACCTGGCGACTCCTGCAGCTTGACCAGCTGCTTGTCGCTGAAGTGGCTGCGGTTGTGTATGAGCTGGAAGCAGTGCGCGGTGTTGCAGTGCGCGCAGTGCGCCGGCTCGGGCACGGTACACGGCACTCACCTGGCGACTCCTGCAGCTTGACCAGCTGCTTGTCGCTGAAGTGGCTGCGGTTGTGTATGAGCTGGAAGCAGTGCGCGGTGTTGCAGTGCGCGCAGTGCGCCGGCTCGGGCACGGTACACGGCACTCACCTGGCGACTCCTGCAGCTTGACCAGCTGCTTGTCGCTGAAGTGGCTGCGGTTGTGTATGAGCTGGAAGCAGTGCGCGGTGTTGCAGTGCGCGCAGTGCGCCGGCTCGGGCACGGTACTCACCTGGCGACTCCTGCAGCTTGACCAGCTGCTTGTCGCTGAAGTGGCTGCGGTTGTGTATGAGCTGGAAGCAGTGCGCGGTGTTGCAGTGCGCGCAGTGCGCCGGCTCGGGCACGGTACACGGCACTCACCTGGCGACTCCTGCAGCTTGACCAGCTGCTTGTCGCTGAAGTGGCTGCGGTTGTGTATGAGCTGGAAGCAGTGCGCGGTGTTGCAGTGCGCGCAGTGCGCCGGCTCGGGCACGGTACACGGCACTCACCTGGCGACTCCTGCAGCTTGACCAGCTGCTTGTCGCTGAAGTGGCTGCGGTTGTGTATGAGCTGGAAGCAGTGCGCGGTGTTGCAGGCGCAGTGTGCTCGGGCACGGTACACGGCACTCACCTGGCGACTCCTGCAGCTTGACCAGCTGCTTGTCGCTGAAGTGGCTGCGGTTGTGTATGAGCTGGAAGCAGTGCGCGGTGTTGCAGTGCGCGCAGTGCGCCGGCTCGGGCACGGTACACGGCACTCACCTGGCGACTCCTGCAGCTTGACCAGCTGCTTGTCGCTGAAGTGGCTGCGGTTGTGTATGAGCTGGAAGCAGTGCGCGGTGTTGCAGTGCGCGCAGTGCGCCGGCTCGGGCACGGTACACGGCACTCACCTGGCGACTCCTGCAGCTTGACCAGCTGCTTGTCGCTGAAGTGGCTGCGGTTGTGTATGAGCTGGAAGCAGTGCGCGGTGTTGCAGTGCGCGCAGTGCGCCGGCTCGGGCACGGTACACGGCACTCACCTGGCGACTCCTGCAGCTTGACCAGCTGCTTGTCGCTGAAGTGGCTGCGGTTGTGTATGAGCTGGAAGCAGTGCGCGGTGTTGCAGTGCGCGCAGTGCGCCGGCTCGGGCACGGTACACGGCACTCACCTGGCGACTCCTGCAGCTTGACCAGCTGCTTGTCGCTGAAGTGGCTGCGGTTGTGTATGAGCTGGAAGCAGTGCGCGGTGTTGCAGTGCGCGCAGTGCGCCGGCTCGGGCACGGTACACGGCACTCACCTGGCGACTCCTGCAGCTTGACCAGCTGCTTGTCGCTGAAGTGGCTGCGGTTGTGTATGAGCTGGAAGCAGTGCGCGGTGTTGCAGTGCGCGCAGTGCGCCGGCTCGGGCACGGTACACGGCACTCACCTGGCGACTCCTGCAGCTTGACCAGCTGCTTGTCGCTGAAGTGGCTGCGGTTGTGTATGAGCTGGAAGCAGTGCGCGGTGTTGCAGTGCGCGCAGTGCGCCGGCTCGGGCACGGTACACGGCACTCACCTGGCGACTCCTGCAGCTTGACCAGCTGCTTGTCGCTGAAGTGGCTGCGGTTGTGTATGAGCTGGAAGCAGTGCGCGGTGTTGCAGTGCGCGCAGTGCGCCGGCTCGGGCACGCGGCCGCGCTCCAGCTCGGCGGCGGCGGCGGCTCCGCACACGGCGCACTTGAAGAACGCCTCGCGCATCTCCGGCACGATGGTGGACGTGCGGATCACCATGCCCGAGATGGTCACCAGCTGGTCGATGTCTGGAAAGAGATCACTGATTGGCGAGTTGGCAGTTACGTTTGGCGAGTAATCTTTGAAAATGTCTGCATTATTATTACCGTGGGATGACGATTTATTATTATCAGTCTTCGAAACTTTTTGTCATTTCTTGTGACTACAATTTTGGTATGTTCATAACTGTTTGTCTTTCAATTTATTAAAAAAATATGGATTGACTAAGGTACTCAGTTTCGTTTAAAGAAGAAGTCAAGTTACGAAAAAACTAATATCTGCATTAGGGTTTTTATTATCTTCTTAGTCATGGATAGTGAACTTCAATGGGAATCCAACTGATTACTCATTAAATTACCTTCCGGGTTAAGGTCCCTCATGTGCCTGGCGGGCGCGTTGAATGGCCGCACCTGGATCTGGTGCTCCAGTACCGCGGCCGGGTACTTCTCGAAGAACAGCTCGTTTACCGCTGCGTCGAACGCGGGCACAACCTGTGAATTGAGACTTTATTGTAACTGCCGTAAGGTTAATTTTTCTATGGTGTTGGAAGATTATACATTTTGATGACTCTCAAATCACGGTATTATAAGAAGAAGGCCAGCATTCTGCCGATTGCCATTAGTACTGCCGAAAGTTTTTTTCTGATTGTGCCAAAATATGGTTGTTACATGTATGATGAAATCAGAATCATATTTACCTCTTGTGGATAGCAGACGAGCTGGCGATGCAGCTTGGGATCAAAAATGCGAACATGATCCACATCCACATCCAAGAATGGCTCTTCCAATGTGTGAATCTGGAAAAAAGTATATTTAAATTATTACTAAGGCCCACTTGCACTATCCCACTAACTTGGGGTTAACCGGTTAAACCGTTAACCCAGAGTCAAATTGTAATGGTAACCATGGTAACTCCAGGTTTAGCCGGACCCAGGGTTAGTGAATAGCCGGGTCCACACATAGCGAGCATACGCGCGAGGCAATTTCCTCGCGCACAAAACGGCCAGTGTAGACGTGCCTCTGCCGAGACGGCGCGCGCGAGGCACGTCTACACTGGCCGTTTAGTGCGCGAGGATATTGCCTCGCGCGTATCCTCGCTATGTGTGGACCGGCTAATGGTCCAAGTGGCCCTAAGCTGATGTAAACATTTCCCGAAAAACAGAAACCGCCTTTTCCGTTCCTGAGTTTTTAACTTATAGCTTCTGTATATTATGTATAGTAACTAAGTTATCTGTCTTTTGAAATAAAACTATGAAAACGGATTATATCGCGTATATTGAATTTATAATACATCCCGACGTTTCGAACTCTTTACAGCGTTTCGAAACGTCGGGATGTATTATAAATTCAATATACGCGATATAATCCGTTTTCATAGTTTTATTTCATGAGTAACTATCGCGGTAACCGAAGACAATATTATCTGTCTTTATTAAATACTAGCTTTTGCCCGCGACTTCGTCTGCGCGGACTTAGTAACATCAGTTAAAGTAAGTACCTATAGTGCCTGGAAAAATTCTCTTGGCAATCATTCAATTTGAGAATATTATGCACACAAATTAGCAGGCACTTTATAAATTATCTGAATTCCATCCCGCTTTTCACTTTCTTAAGGGATGATTTTCGGGATAAAAACTATCCTATGTCCTTCTCAGGGACTCAACCTGTCTCTATGCCAAATTTCATCTAAATAGGTTCAGCGTTTTAAGCATGAAGAGGTAACACACAGACAGACAGACAGACTTTCGCATTTATAGTATTAAGTATGGATTGTTATGATTTTCTTTGAAAACTGTTTTATAACTTAATTTCTAACACTTCCATAAGAAGTTAAGTTATATTTACAAACCTCTTCTAGCTTCTGCTCATAGAGTGGTTCATTAGTGACAGCGGTAGGCTCGACAAACCGCTGCACAAACTTGATGAACTTCTCGCGGCACTCGGCAATGGCTACATCTGTGCCCCACACCACTAATTGTGGTTCACTTGATGGTGCCTCTGCTGCTGCCTCTTCCACCTGCAAGTTTGAAGAATAGTTAAGTGTTATAATAAAAGTCCAATAAAATATCGTCGTCAAGAGCCCACTGACACTTTATAAATTATGTAGATATTCTCAAAAACTAAAAAAACGTCCCTTAGGTTACATCACCCTTCAAATTATACTGCCTTTTCACCAGGTGTGTGATTCAGCAATTTTAGCCTGAAAGTGATATACATTAGACAGCCTTCAAATTTCATGCTGGGCTTCACCATGATTCATGATACAGCAAGTTACTGTAGTTTAGAACTGCCTTAATATTTTCCAAAGGGTGAAAGGGTGGTGAAAGCAAGTTACTGTAGTCTAGAACTGCCTTAATATTTTCCAAAGGGTGAAAGGGCGGTGAAAGCAAGTTACTGTAGTCTAGAACTGCCTTAATATTTTCCAAAGGGTGAAAGGGTGGTGAAAGCAAGTTACTGTAGTCTAGAACTGCCTTAATATTTTCCAAAGGGTGAAAGGGTGGTGAAAGCAAGTTACTGTAGTCTAGAACTGCCTTAATATTTTCCAAAGGGTGAAAGGGTGGTGAAAGCAAGTTACTGTAGTCTAGAACTGCCTTAATATTTTCCAAAGGGTGAAAGGGTGGTGAAAGCAAGTTACTCTAGTCTAGAACTGCCTTAATATTTTCCAAAGGGTGAAAGGGTGGCGAAAGCAAGTTACTGTAGTCTAGAACTGCCTTAATATTTTTCAAAGGGTGAAAGGGTGGTGAAAGCAAGTTACTGTAGTCTAGAACTGCCTTAATATTTTCCAAAGGGTGAAAGGGTGGTGAAAGCAAGTTACTGTAGTCTACAACTGCCTTAATATTTTCCAAAGGGTGAAAGGGTGGTGAAAGCAAGTTACTGTAGTCTAGAACTGCCGTAATATTTTCCAAAGGGTGAAAGGGTGGTGAAAGCAAGTTACTGTAGTCTAGAACTGCCTTAATATTTTCCAAAGGGTGAAATGGTGGTGAAAGCAAGTTACTGTAGTCTAGAACTGCCTTAATATTTTCCAAAGGGTGAAAGGGTGGTGAAAGCAAGTTACTGTAGTCTAGAACTGCCTTAATATTTTCCAAAGGGTGAAAGGGTGGTCAAAGCAAGTTACTGTAGTCTAGAACTGCCTTAATATTTTCCAAAGGGTGAAAGGGTGGTGAAAGCAAGTTACTGTAGTCTAGAACTGCCTTAATATTTTCCAAAGGGTGAAAGGGTGGTGAAAGCAAGTTACTGTAGTCTAGAACTGCCTTAATATTTTCCAAAGGGTGAAAGGGTGGTGAAAGCAAGTTACTGTAGTCTAGAACTGCCTTAATATTTTCCAAAGGGTGAAAGGGTGGTGAAAGCAAGTTACTGTAGTCTAGAACTGCCTTAATATTTTCCAAAGGGTGAAAGGGTGGCGAAAGCAAGTTACTGTAGTCCAGAACTGCCTTAATATTTTCCAAAGGGTGAAAGGGTGGTGAAAGCAAGTTACTGTAGTCTAGAACTGCCTTAATATTTTCCAAAGGGTGAAAGGGTGGTGAAAGCAAGTTACTGTAGTCTAGAACTGCCTTAATATTTTCCAAAGGGTGAAAGGGTGGTGAAAGCAAGTTACTGTAGTCTAGAACTGCCTTAATATTTTCCAAAGGGTGAAAGGGTGGTGAAAGCAAGTTACTGTAGTCTAGAACTGCCTTAATATTTTCCAAAGGGTGAAAGGGTGGTGAAAGCAAGTTACTGTAGTCTAGAACTGCCTTAATATTTTCCAAAGGGTGAAAGGGTGGTGAAAGCAAGTTACTGTAGTCTAGAACTGCCTTAATATTTTCCAAAGGGTGAAAGGGTGGTGAAAGCAAGTTACTGTAGTCTACAACTGCCTTAATATTTTCCAAAGGGTGAAAGGGTGGTGAAAGCAAGTTACTGTAGTCTAGAACTGCCTTAATATTTTCCAAAGGGTGAAAGGATGGTGAAAGCAAGTTACTGTAGTCTACAACTGCCTTAATATTTTCCAAAGGGTGAAAGGGTGGTGAAAGCAAGTTACTGTAATCTACAACTGCCTTAATATTTTCCAAAGGGTGAAAGGGTGGTGAAAGCAAGTTACTGTAGTCTAGAACTGCCTTAATATTTTCCAAAGGGTGAAAGGGTGGTGAAAGCAAGTTACTGTAGTCTAGAACTGCCTTAATATTTTCCAAAGGGTGAAAGGGTGGTGAAAGCAAGTTACTGTAGTCTAGAACTGCCTTAATATTTTCCAAAGGGTGAAAGGGTGGTGAAAGCAAGTTACTGTAGTCTACAACTGCCTTAATATTATCTACCCTTTGGCCAGAGGTCTGGATCTGCAGTCAAAGAAGCTAAAGTGCCAGCTAGAACAGCTTCAAATACATAGTGGTTTTCTAAGTAAATACACCTGCGAGCAAAGAAACGGAATCACTTCACATGTTTGACTTCTCCACTCAATAACTTTTCAAATTTTCATGCAATAGAAAATGGTATCAAATGAAAGCTAATAATATAATGTTACAGGTTTGACGACTGAAAGATGTTTTCTAAAAATAGACAAAAAATGCTAGGATAATTTATAGAATAAGATATTACAGGTTTTGGCATAGCAATATTATGATTTTATATTACATCCTATAATGAAAATTTGCTTGAATTGAATTATAAAATATGAAGTGCGAACATTAATGACATAAACATAAAATAATAGTTAAATACCCCTCTAGTAGGTGTTGGTGCCGGCACATTACGCCCAAACTGATGCCCTCGCAGGTCTGCCCTCTGCCTGGCAGGGGTCATGACCCCTCGCATGAGCGAGCGAGGAGTGCTCAGGGAGCTGGGTGTGCCATAGTTCAGGGGTGAGCTCAAGTCAAAGTCTGTCCCTGGAAGATTCAGTTAAATGTTTTACAAACTGATTAATAGCATGTTTTACAAGATAAAGATAACCCTTCCAAGTGGCGGACATTACTTTAGATTCATTGGAATTTTAACTTTCTGTTAATTACATTTTCTAATAGACATTGCGTGAGTCTGTCAGATGAAGGGATATGTAGTTAAATGATCAGGTAACTTAAGGTGGCATCAACTATTTTTCTAGCAAGATTGACTAGCTGCTGTGTCCTAGGCACTAAAAAGCATGTGCAACTGCAAGTGACGTAAGAACTTAACTGAGACAGGTAGTTTTATAGGCACCGATCATTAGAACTTTCCCCAGCATACTTAGTACTTTATAATAACCTGTAATTTTAGTGTTTTCATCTGTGTGTGTTTAATTTGTTAGATTTATATTGTATTCAAATTCTAGATTTGTTAACAAAATTTATCACCACCACCAAAAATATACCATCAGATATATCGAAGCACTCAAGGTGCTCAAAAATATCTGAACACTCTCTAGCGCCTTAACAATAGAGATGTGTTCAGATATTTGTGAGCACCTTGACCGCTCTGATACATCTGATGGTAAAAGTACCTGTTTTATATTTACTGTGTAATTGACTAGCTTTTGTACAGTCGCCATCAGATATATCGGAGCGGCCGAGGTGCTCAAAAATATCTGAATACGCACTCTAACGCCTTGACAATAGAGGCGTGTTCAGATATTTGTGAGGACCATGGCCGCTCCGATATATCTGATGGCGACTGTACTGTAAACATCAAAAATTTATTCAGCAAATAGGCCACAGGGGCACTTTTACATGTCAATTTTTACAAGCAATACAAAACCAAAATTCACAAAAAACAATTACAAATATGGAATCAATAAAATATTAGATACTTTGTCAGAGATGTATCCAGTCTAAATGTCGAATTACACAAAAAAAAGAAAACTAATAAAAAATATACAAACAACAGACAATTACTATAATTGTTTAGAGATGTAAAAGTCTCTAGATGTCAGAGATAAAATATGTATAATAAATTAAAAAAAAAAACGATCATCAAATTATCCTTAGAGGTGTAAAGGGTCTCCAAGACTTGAATTGTTATATAAGTAATTATAAGACAAGAAATTAAATCAGACAGACAAGAACCGAATGAAGTGTCTCACGTTAATGTCACTCAAAAGTAAAGTTACATAGGACGTAACATGAAGCCTGTGTAAACTTAAACAGACCGGTCTCCACTTATAATGTATGAATAAATGACACTGAAATTGAATTGAAGTTTGAGTTTCTCCGAATTTATCTAGTTTCTTGCTGGAGGAGTTTGGAGTTTTGGGTTTACTTACCAATAGGACTAGACTGCAAAGCCCTTGCAGGTGACGTGCCCGGTACCCGCGGGGTGCGGGGCGTGCCGCGCGGGGTGCGGGGAGTGCCTCGGGGGGTGCGAGTAGGAGTCGCTGGAGTCCCATCTGTATACAAGTTTAGTATCTGATATTTAAGTTGATAGGACCATTAGCCCATTACCGTATTTTGTTATTAATTACTATGGAAAAAGAGTCAAATAATTTGTTTTTAACATAATAGTTACTGATTTACCCTATCTCTCTCTCTCTTTAGCCTTTTTCTACCCTTTGGGTGTAGGCCTCCTTCATTTTGCGCCATTCGTCACGGTTCTGTGCGACTTGGAGCCACTGCTTCCCCGCAGTCTTCTTGATTCACGTTATAACAATGACTAAACAATGATATAGGTTAGGAGCGTTTATAAACCAGTTTATTAACAACAACGATTAGACGGTAATACCTTGTGAAGATGTGCCCGAAGCTCGTTGAGGCGTCTCCGGGATGACTACCTGTTCCTGTTGGGAAGACCGCGTCCTGCGGGTTGGAGTCGGGGCATCCGACGACGCTTGCGATGACGGCCGTTTCGATGGAGTGGACATGTTGAATCAAGCCACTGTACAGTGCTTGTTTTCTTTCTTACACACTTTTCACAAAATATGTAACTAGAAATAAAACAAAACAAAGAAATTAATAACAGATCAGGGAAGAACGCGACCGGCGCGTGTTTTGGGCGCGAAAAGTATGTGAATTATGTGATGTGATGTGACATGTGACGTATGTGTCAAAACAAAAGCTGTCAGACTTTTTTTAAGCACTGGTATTACTTGCAGCGCTATTAAAAGTAGCTTAAATAGTTTAGTGGTTTTGGTTTCCCGTGAAGGGCCCTCCACACTCGTGCGCGAATCGCGGCGCGAGGCCCCACCCCATTCTATTATAAAATGTATTTAGACGCAATACGAAAAAACATATTAACTTGGTTCTTCTCGTTTATTAAATACATTTTTATAAATTTTAAAACATTAAATTGCAACTTGCAACAAATGTATTTTGTTTTATACGACTACAATCGATCAATAAAAGAACATCCCTAGTAGTCCTAGTACTGTCAAGTTGTTGTCAATTAACCATAGACAATAGAATTAATCATTGATTGATCGTTCATTCACCCCACTGCTGACTGATGTTTTCGTGGTGTTTTACGATAATAAATAAATATAAACATTTATTGCGAAATAATAAATTTTATAAGCAATCGCGATGGTCAGCGGTATGTGAAGTCGGTGCAATAAACTTTACGAAGTCAATGACAAGCAATTGAAGTTGGCTATCATCGTAAGAGCTATCTTTGTGCAATCTACCTGCTTTGTCGGGCATATTATTGTGAATAAATTATCCTGGCTAGGCTTAAAGGATATCGGATTTAAACGGACAGATGGATTGTTTTTACTGTGTGACGGTTGTTTTGTGATTCCGGCGTAAATTTGTGCTTCATTTTAAGGTAAATATCAGCGGTGAGTATATATATATATACGTATACCTATTCATAGAATTCACTTTATCTTCTGCCCGTCCGTCGGCTTATGTATAGCCGCAAAAACAATACAATAGCATGAAGTTATTGGAGCCCCTTAAATGAGCAAGGGATGTGTAGTTTACGAAAGCTTTAGAATTTTACCAAATCTCACCTAGTTTGTGTTGCTTTTAACGAGTTTGTGAAATTGCGCATAAACAAGGCTGCCCTAACAGGCGACGACGAGAAACCTCTCGTGTAAGTAGTATCATCATATGAAATTAGTTAAGCAACCTTCTTAAAATGCTAAAAATATAAAATGATCCTTGAATTGAATTTTCATAGTTCACCATCTCTTATTAGTCTCACTTAATTCGCGACGTCAGTTTAACAAACATTTATCTATGTCCTGTCTGTGATCATAAGATAAGGGAACCAATTGTATTATTTAGACATTTTTAGTATTTATTATTTTATTATAATCAATAATTATTACATTTTTTAATTTGTGCTCTTATCCTTTTATTAATTAATAATTGTAGTTTTAGAGGCTGCACATTAATTTTCTTTGTTTATCAATCAATTTATACAATGATATTTCTCCTCTCTCTCTTCTCGCGCTAGGTTAGGGTGCCGAGATAAAAACTGCAAAACGAGGCCCATATTACTTTACGGTTTTTCTTTGGTGGCCTCTGCTAGTTGGCAGCAAGCAAACATTTTGATATGACAATGAATAGTTTGATAGCACTCAGTTATATTCATTCTTACTCTTACATTACATTAATTATCTCTCACTTATTAACTAATAACATAACATACAATCATCAATAACATTCTAATTAAATAACTGAGGCATAAATAACAGAGATTCATAGTCAGCAGCCCAGTATTGTGAATTTATCACTATGCACTTTACAGTTTTAACATTCAATTACAAGACACAGAAATTTAGTATTATTAAACTTAAAACACTAAAACTAATAAAAAAGTTACAATTATCTTGTCTGTTATAAAATTATCTAAATACAGACAGACAATACACAGCCTAAACATTTAAGGGAGGACTTTTTTTTTTTTATTATAAACTGATCGGCGATTGGCCCTAGTCACACTTGATGGAAAGTGAAGACAGGGCCTAAGATGGAGCTCACCGGTTCAGTAACAGCCTATTCACTCTTGTTTTAAAGAGACCGAGGTCATATTGATCAGGGAACACAGATGGCGGGAGCGCATTCCATTCAACTTTGAAATTTGAAACACTCCAAATATTGTAGAACTCCACTAAGATTGAACCCCATGGGGGTAAAAATTGGGTTGAAAGTTTTGAGCAACTTTTCATGGTTAGTCCACGGGTAGAACACCTGCTATATTTTAATAAATAATTTATATTTCAAATTTTGGAGCAAAGTAGGCACACTACATGTAGTACACAAGTTTAACATTAGAAGTTTTTTCTGTAACTTTAAGTCAGTAAATATTTGCACATTTATTTATTTTTAACTAACACTGATAGTTGTAGTATAAACATTAACCGCATCATTAGTCAAAACCACAAAAATGTCAACATGTTATTCTAAATGCATAATATATTGTGTATAAATATAAAAAGGAAAGTTTAAAGGGAAGTAAGGCTCGGGGGGCTGCATAAAAGGTGTTTGTACTGTACAGTCGAAGGCAAAAATATTGATCCAGACAAATGGGTCAAAAATATTTGAACACGACATTATTGTCTAAGGTGTAAGAGCGTACACATATTTTTGAAACTTTTAGAATGTATATATATTTATGCCCTTGACTGTACATCAACAAAACACGTGCATAGGATAAGTAAAGTTAAGCAGGTAGTACTTTGATGTATTATTTATCAAAGATGAGCCTTAAAGCAGGTAGGGCAGCGGATTAGGCGAACATCCCCTGGCAACCCGGCAATATTGTCTCGCGCATGCGTACTCGCTCCCCTCGTGGATAGTACAAGTTTTCTCGCGTCCCTTTTCTTGTAAATTGAGAGGGAGGGATGATACGCGAGAAAATATGACGTGCTCTCACAGGAAGTTTCGTTTTAAGATATTACTGACCACTTCGCTACTGCAATCCACAATGATGGGTCAATTTAAGTTTGGTCTGTGATAATCAGGGATGTAACAGATTTGGTTTTATCGGAACCGAAAGCGGAACCAGATGTTTTAAATTTAGTTTATCGGAACCAGAAACGAAAACGGAACCAGAACCAGAATCGGAACCTGAGTCAGTACTGTCAGTAGGTACACATTAGGTACATAACACAACACATACGAATAGGTATTTCTAATTCAATAACACGAATAAAATAAAACAACTAATTAGTGCAACACGTGGCAAGCGGGGAGATGGGCGAATGACAGATATAAATAAACCTGTTTGTTTTTGATGTACGCCGCTCATGTATGTTTATGTGTGCTTTGACATCCGACATAACTTCCGATTCAAAAGTAACGGAACCAATCGGAAGTTCCGACTTAACGAAACCGGAACCGGAGCTCCATAACATCCCTAGTGATAATGCAAAGTTTCTGCAAATGTAGGGGTTAACCCTTATCAAGGCGATTTAGCGACCACATGCGGTACTTTCAAACATGTGTTCTATATTAATAGAGACTGACATTTGATTGCCATTTTTGAACTATCAGTACGGATAAGGGTTAAATTATATTAGAAGCGAACTCTCAGTAGAGTTCAAAGGAAATAGATACAGGCTTGCTAAGCTCTCTTCATCTCGCTCCAAATCTCGAGGAAGAGCCTCTAATGTCTGGTTCTACCTACCCTCGATCTTCATTCACACGATAATCTCTAATCTGCGTTTAGTTATTTGTGGTGTTGCTTAACCTTTCCTTTGTGTGTGGTTCAAACCTCGGCTGTGCTGTATAGAGCGAAAAAAACTGGCCAAGTGCGAGTCGGGCTCGCGCACGAAGGGTTCTGTACCATTACGCAAAAAAAATCACGTTTGTTGTATGGGAACCCCACTTAAATATTTATTTTATTCTGTTTTTAGTATTTGTTGTTATAGCGGTAACAGAAATACATCCTTTGGGTACGGAACTCTATAACATATAATGATTATTAGATTTTGTAATCTCTTTCGTATTTACGTGCTTTTTAATGAAGCAGCGAAGTGCCTTAAAAATTCGCACGTCTTTTTCACCACCACCGTCGAGAATTTCGACCCCATAGCTTTAAGACTGGTGACATTTCCGAGCTTTCTAATTATCGGCCGATTTCGCTTGCCACAGTAGTAGCAAAAGTGTTAGACAGTTTGCTTCACAGGCATATGGTCAGTCGCATACACTTACACGATGCGCAGTTCGGCTTCCGGCCAGGTTTTTCTACCGAAAGCGCAATCCTGTCTCTATTATACATCTAGAAAAACACCTGTCAATTCATGCTTTCTAGTCTTGTCTAGGGCATTTGATCTCGTATTTGACTTTTTGTGGCAAAAGTTGACAGAGGAGACTGATGTGACGGGCGAAGTTGTGTCGGTGCTTAGATATTGGTCATCATCATCATTAACTTAAGAGTTATTCTCTTGTCGGTGGAGTATCTTCCAGCTTTCCCTATCCCTAGATATTGGTACAGTAAAAAAAAAACAATTATGTAAAAATGGGCAGGTTTACTGTTAGATATGTATGGATTGGAGTCCGGGGTGCGGCAGGGGGGCTTGACCTCGCCTCGTCTCTTCAACTTATAAATTAATCGTCTGATTGTTGAACCCAGCAGTACCTATAAAGGCTGTCATATCGGTGGAGTATATGTAAACAACATTAGTTATGCCGATGATATGGTGCTGCTGACTCCATCAATCAATGCGGTGATCACTCTTCTCAGTATTTGTGAGAAGTATGCCGAGACCCGTGGACTCAGATACAACGTAAAGAAGAATGGCTTGTGTTTAAGGCTGGGTCCAAATTATATCCTGACGTACCACACCTAAAACTATGCGGGACTCCTCTAAATAAAGTCGTCAAATTTAAGTATCTGGGTCACGGAAGATCTGACTGATATCTTGGACATGGAACGTGAGCGTAGAGCGTTGTCAGTCAGATGCAATATGTTGGCGCGTAGGTTTGAACGGTGTAGGAAACAAGTCAAGGCGACGCTGTTCACGGCATATTGCCATTTTTTAGTGTTCCGTGCAAAACTTTGTTTTGACAAACGGAACACTTATGGGATCACTTCGGTCATGCAAATTAGTTAAATGCGTTTTTCTCAGAGACCGTTTGACGTAGATACCTAAAATTTGAAATAGTTATAGCAATTACCACCACTAATATTGTAAATAAGTCAAAACCGCTTATTTCTTATTTTTACACCTGCAGCATATGGGTCAACTACACGCAGAAGGCTTACAACGCTCTACGCGTGCAATATAACAATGCTTACAGAGTTCTAATGGGGTTGCCTCGTTTCTGTAGCGCCTCGGGGATGCTTGCTGATGCCAGAATAAATGGATTCCATTCCATGCCATCATGCGAAAGAGGTGTGCTTCAACCCTGAGCAGGATACGGGACAGCCCTAATAGAATCCTGGGCAAAAAAATGGTGCGTAAATTAGGCCCTCTTCGCTTGCTCCTTAAAAGGCATGTATTAAGGTGAGGGCTGGCAACATGGAATAATTATTTGGCATTTTTATTCGTTATTAGTTCCTTTATAAGGTATATAAAATTTTATTAAATAACTTTAAAATTATAGTCTCTAGAGACAATTAACTTTGTAACAGAATTTATGGCTAGACTAGGTAAAATACTGTACTAGCTGAGTTGGCTTTTCAGACGTGTTTAATACAATTTTGAAAGAAAGAAAGAAAGAAAAAAACATTTATTGTAAAAACCTTCTACAAACAGCGCCACTTCAGTTACAAAAAAAGAACTTACTCACTAAACCAGGCCATAAGCCTCAATTTCTGTCCATATGTAGTAGTACTCTATGTTATATAATTAGACACTTAGCCTTAAGAGACTTGACTGACAGACTGACCAACGTAAATCCCTAGTAGCTAAGGTTATTAGCATTAGCACCTATCTTTACCTTTAGACATACATTTTTCAATCTAGTTTTTAATTCACTAACTGGAAATATTTAGTCAATGCAATGTGACTGGTCGCCCAAGATACAGGCTATGCCTAGTTTGGGGACCCCTGTTCATACTGTTATAAATGTACCGTTGTATGTGCGCAACCTGGACCTCATGTATACTCCATCTGCAAATTCCCATCCTTATGTGCGCAAAATAAATATATTTTTCATTTTCAATTTTCAAACACAAAGCTAGGTACATGGTAGTTATTAAAGTAAATGTTACACAAAAATAGACAGGTCCACCAGCAGTGAAAAAGAGAAGAAAAAGGAGTAAGGGAACTATAGTGCAATAGTGCTAACCACCAATTGTTTTTGTTAATATGTAGCTACTGGTGAGACACAAAAATAGACAGGTCCACCAGCAGTGAAAAAGAGAAGAAAAAGGAGTAAGGGAACTATAGTGCAATAGTGCTAACCACCAATTGTTTTTGTTAATATGTAGGTACTGGTGAGAACCTGTAATTGGTTTTTTGTATCATATTTATAAAACCTATAGACGTGTAGCCGTTAGGCTGTTGGATCTCCGAATAATAATAAATAAATAAATTACAACGTAGATTTTGGCGCCGCTATAGTGGCTACAAAAGGACGCCACTCAGCATATGCTCTGGTATAAATAAATACCACAGCCCTGGTTTTCTGTGGCACCCCGGGCCGGAGGGATTTTGAGGGTTAATTAGATTTAAAAATGAAACACCTGTACATATATGCTTGTTTGATACAAATAAACATTCATTCATTCACTCATTGTCAATTTGACTACATTTTCAAATCTAGATCTAGGTTTGAAAGAGGTAGAATAAATACTAGCTGTAATTTATAGTATCTTAGACTCACGTAAACAAGGGTTTAAAACGACTCGTTAGTTATCTGTACCAACAATCCCTTTAAGAAAACTTCTACAGTTTCACCACTAAAGATCTGCTTAGAAAACTTGCATTTATCAGACCTTATCAAGATGGTTCATTTAACTGTGCCAACGGCAGCGACCCCAGTAGACCGTGAGACCGCGCGTGCGCCCTCGCGCCCCTCCGGCATCCGCCATTATTTATACCAATAAAGCCTGCTCCCAACATTGCCCTTGACAATTTTAACACCAAGCGACATAAGCGACACCATACTTCAAACAGCACATGACTTTTAGGAAGTAGTGAATAACGTGCCCCATTATTTTGTTAGGGTATTTGAGTGTAAAACTACGCTCAGGATTATGAAGCACAAGCCACAGAAATTGTATGAGGATTGAACCATCCAACCTATTCTATATTTAACGAGCATTTTTATATACTATTAGGCTTACGAGCATTTTTATATACTATTAGGCTTACGAGGGCGAAAAAAAAAACCGGCCAAATGCGAGTCGGACTCGCGCACCGAGGGTTCCGTACTATTTAGTATTTGTCCGGCAATAAAGCAGGCCCCGAGTTATGCTTCATTTGTACGACAAATGAAAACAAAATTAGTCAAAGATGCATTGTACACCATTGACGAATTCTTTTTGTAAATAAGTATTTAGGTTGTAATAGTAATAGTTGTTTAATGTATATTTAATATGTAATGTAATGTGTAATCGTAAACAGACGGACGTATAAAATGTAAAATTTTATGAATAAATAATTGAATTGAATTGAATTGTTGTTATAGCGGTAACAGAAATACATCATCTGTGAAAATTTCAACTGTCTAGCTATCACGTTTCATGAGATACAGCCTGGTGACAGACAGACGGACAGCGGAGTCTTAGTAATAGGGTCCCGTTTTTACCCTTTGGGTACGGAACCCTAACAAACTAAGTTATTTTTACAAGCTTTTATTTAACTTGCCCTGATGCCCTGTTTGTATGTTAGTGTGGGTCAAACATATATCGATGGGGTCAAATCTTGGTAGCTAAATTTGACCTACTTCCCGATTTCCAATTAAGCTGAAATTTTGCATACATATGTTAATCGGCAGACAATGCAACATTATAATTACATGGAGCTGATCCGATGATGTAGACAGAAGGAAGCCATGGGAACTCTGTGATAAAACAACGCAAACTAATTGTGTTTGGGGTTATGGTTGTTAGAATTGTCGCGTTGAGTATTAGTTGCCTGTGAAAAGAAAAGTACAGTCAGCGATAAAAGCTTGTACCAAAAATGAAATTTTAGCCAAAAACTTATTTTTAATCAAATCAGCATTGCTCGATTGCCGAAGATATAAGGATAATATTTTTTACCTCTGTCTTTTGCGCAAGACGGGTGCGAGGTTATGTTACTATTATTACGCCCCGAGTTACACACAATGTTTTTCATCACACTTGCGATACAAAAATGAAATATAAAGACAAAAAACTATTAAATATATAATACTAGAAACTTCATAACTCCCTCGGGAAAACGCTTTTTCTATAGTTCCTACTAAGCCTGCGTGCAATTCCACATTTACTGAGCGAGTGTGATGAAATAACACTTCGTGCGTAAATGTCACGCTAAGTGCGTGAAAGGTTTAAAACAATAGGTTTTAACAATACAGTTGCTGGTGAATAGCAAGCACGACTATGTAAATTTGTAGTGGCTGACTTCGAACTTCTAGAACTATGTTCCGTCCTCTGCTAGTACGATTTCCCTTTTATTATTAAGTTTACGCAGTTCACTAGGTTTATTATAGTGTGGAAAAAGTAAAAATAAAAATCTTTAAATGCAATTTTATTTCTTTTCAAAAATAAAATAATGTCCCTTTTAAGTAAAAGTAGCTAACTTAAAGTTTTGAGGTTACTTTCCCTACAGGGCCCATACATTTTTTCCGTACTGAAGGTAAATGTGACCAAGGCCGTCTATAAGGGAAAACCGACTAAGGTCTTTCTTCGCTTTTAACTCTTTCGTGCACATACTCCACTTACAGAAGGCCGGTAGAGCAGAGGGACTGAAGCTTTCCCTTTCTGACGAGTGTTCTTGCCCTTATGACGGTCTTCCTGCAATACATTTTATATGCCGGTTTTCTCCACAGTGACCTGTGACCTTAGGTGTCTAAATGACCCCAATTCTCTTCATTGAGTCAGAACTGCTTTTTTCCATCTTAGGTTAAAAACAATGGTGATACTAACACTAGTGACACTAGTACCGGTCACTGACAATGAACGTCTAAGTAATTTACTTTCTATACATCTCGCTCGCACTAATATGCCAGTACGAGCGAGATGCATAGAATAGTACATTTCGATGCTAGTGCGGAAAGTATGTCATTACTTCACGAGTACCGAGATATCTTGGCACGAGCCGTAGGCGAGTGGCAAGACTCGGGACGAGTGAAGAATGACATTTCCGCACGTGTATCGAACGACGTTTTTTAATACAGTTGCGAAAAAATAAGAAAAACAACAAGCAAGGAATTCGAAACTTATATTACTAATTCATCATTGACATTGACATTATGAAGAGGTGTTTTTTTGCTTTTATTCGACTAGAATGGATTTTGTTATTATTATTGAACCCACTTCAATGAAAGTTTTTTTTTCAAATGCATGTTCTATAAGACAGAAACAATTGTAAATATAAAACATTGTACTATTATGACCTAAATATCGTTATTTACGATTATTTGTGTATCTTATATTTATAAAAACAATATCGAATGTTGCCTTTGGAAACATAAAACATTCTTGCAGTAAGAAAAAAGCCTCTTCTTTGACAGGTGTTCCGTTCCATTCAGATTAAAAAATAAACGTGTTATACTTATAATGATGAAGAGGTAAGTAATAAAATATGAAATATGCATATTTTTCATATTCATACATTAACAGTAGGTTTTTATGTTGATTACGACGTTTAAAGGAAACTAATATTAACACTCCTCAATAAGTAGTCATGAATTGGAACAAGTATAAATTTAAAAAAATTGGAAAAGTAAAAAGCACTAGTTCGCGAAAACCGACTTTCCGCACACTAAACAGCCACGAAAAGTAGCACTTTTTGAGCAACTGTATTAAAAAATTATAAACGTCATATTTCCATAGAAATTTGACATTATCACACTCTGTTATTGTATTAGGTAGCTTGGTACGTACTGTTGTACAACATTCATATTATATCTGTATTTACAAAGCATTAATTACGGTAACGGTATGATTCTAAAGTAAGTATTTCTTTTATTTTATGTAGGGTCAGGCATTTATTATTTCTATTGAAAAACGGCTTATTATAAAACAAACAGGCCGCAGGTACGCGTAACTAATTTCCACGTTTTCTTTAATGTCCGTTTCCGAAGGGCTGTGTCTTTTGTTAGGAATTACGAGGTTATTACGGCGATTAACAAAAGACTGGAACAAAGAACAGGCTCCGGGGACGCGGGTGAGGCTTGGCTTGTCGCAGGTAGCAGCCCATACACTTACATTACTTCTATATGGGTTTCTCAAACTTTGAGCACGCCTGGCCATTTACACGTTACGTGATAATTATTTGCCCCTTTAATTTCTGTTATAATAATTTTCAATACCTGTAATCCGTAAATAATGTAACTTGTTCTGAGACAGTATAGTATTATAGTATGCTTCTGTCAAAAAGGAACAGCAAAGTAACTAGGAACGTGTAAAAGCGAAACATTGACTTTTACCCGTATCATGAGTCACTGACAGACTGACAACACTGTGGCAACACTGACATTATACGCCAAAGCCTTCGGAATTAATTTTCTATACATACATCTCGCTCTTACTAATATGTGAGTACGAGCGAGATGTATAGAAAGTAAGTTACGTTCACGGTAGAATTTATGTCAGTGCCACATTGTTATTTTCTTTTTATTACGATTCTTTGTAACTATATTATACAATTTGGTGTGAAATTTAACTACATATAATCCGATATATAATTTTTTATCGATTATTAACAATTTCATTGTTGGAGTACATGATTAAAACATAACTTAAGAAATATCCCACGGGGTTTGCAAAGAGAGGGTAATACGATTTAATTTTCATATAACAAGTAATATGTCGCAGTAAATGTGTAATTGTTCGGATAACTGCACAAAAGTCACTGAGGTCACGTTTCAGAGACATTAATATTATACACGGTTCATGATAACAGGTACCCATTCGCTCGTAAAATAATATTTACTTAACAACAGATAACTACTTTTTTAAAACTTTATTGTACAATAAAAGGTACTAGTTTTGTCTGTGCTTTACACAGAGGCACAAAAAAAACATATAAAAAAGTGATAAGATAATTCAAATAATAAAATTAAAATGTATTAATATAAAATATACAACATCATTAAAAATATAAAATAATAAATTCTTAATTTAGTAGACGGCAAAACTAAATGATGGGTAAGTATATTTCTAGAACGCAACTATTCGGCTAAGGACTATTGAGCAAGGGTTACATTACATCAATTAACTTGTCAATTTGAAACACAACCCTTATGGGCGGGTGATTACATTACAATTACTTTGACAGGTTTTCATAGAATGACAATAGTCCCGGTCAGTTTTAATGCAAATGGTTTGCTAAATGCTTAACGCTTAGCCGGTTTTTAGGGTTCCGTACCCAAAGGGTAAAAACGGGACCCTATTACTAAGACTCCGCTGTCCGTCTGTCCGTCTGTCTGTCTGTCTGTCTGTCTGTCTGTCACCAGACTGTATCTCAGGATTCTCACGAACCGTGATAGCTAGACAGTTGAAATTTTCACAAATGATGTAAGTACTTCTGTTGCCGCTATAACAACAAATACTAAAAAGTACGGAACCCTCGGTACGCGAGTCCGACTCGCACTTGGCCGGTTTTTTTATTGCTTCCCACACCTATATGTAGAGGCATATACGAATATATAGATGCGGGATACCGCTGTAGAATGTAGATGCTAATTAAGTAGCAACCTCCTAATTTGACCAAACAATTTTTGGCATAGAAACATGATGTATGTATATATTTTTGAATTAAATGAAAAATGGGAAATTCACCGTTTCGGGTAAGATATGAACTCGCGACCTTTTGGAACATCGGTCCAATCACTCTTAGACGTATTTGCTTGGGCAATCCATACTAATATTATAAATGCGAAAGTGTGCCTGTCTGTCTGTTACCTCTTCACGCTTAAACCGCTGAACCGATTTAGTTGAAAGTTGGTATAGAAATAGTTTGAGTCCCGGGGGGAAGGACATGTACAGAAGGACATGGGTAGTTTTTATCCCAGAAATCATCATTGAAGGGGGTGAAAAGGGGGGTGGAAGTTTGTATAGGAAATCGATAAAAAGTAGATTGGATAAAAAATAACCTACCCAAATTACTAACTCTACTAAAAGCTAGTAGAAAATAGTTAAAAGATGATGATTGGGGGAAGGACATGTACAGAAGGACATGGGTAGTTTTTATCCCAGAAATCATCATTTAAGGGGGTGAAAAGGGGGGTGGAAGTTTGTATAGGAAATCGATAAAAAGTAGATTGGATAAAAAATAACCTACCCAAATTACTAACTCTACTAAAAGCTACTAGAAAATAGTTAAAAGATGATGATTGAGCATGAACATAAATGACTTGAAGAATTTTAACGCGTGAGATGTCGTACCTATCGTCAGAATAGTTGTAGCACTCGTTGCGAAAGTTTGAGTACCTCGTGCATTGCGTCGCGAACAGGCTGAGCGTGCACCGGCGCGTTGTGCATAAAAACCGCGCCTGTTTTTGCCACCGATCATAGACAAAGCACTGCGAGAAGACGCGAGTGACTAACCTCTAGAGAGATTGACTTTTTAAAGGTTCTGCTACATTAGTCGTAGTCAAGGGGCTGCTTTCGCGTAGATATAAACACATAGCGCACAGCGGGACGCGGGATAAAAACGTATGCAAAGCTAAATTAAAAATACCTTCTCAAGTTTTCGGATGACTGAAAGTACTTAAAATGTTGGGTACCGGTAGTAACTGTAGTAGGCTGTGGCTAACGTTGCATAAATGGGACTATGACATAAAAACAAAAACCGGCCAAGTGCGAGTCGTACTCGCACACGAAGGGTTTCGTGCCATTACGCAAAAAACGGCAAAAAATCACGTTTTTTGTATGGGAGCCCCACTTAAATAATTATTTTATTCTGTTTTTAGTATTTGTTATAGCGGCAACAAAAATACATCATCTGTGAAAATTTCAACTGTCTAGCTATCACGGTTCATGAGATACAGCCTGGTAACAGACAGACGGACAGTGTAGTCTCAGTAATAGGGTCCCGTTTTTACCCTTTGGGTACGGAACCCTAAAACTGACCTCGGAATACCGGAGTTACTAACAGCATTCCTCTAATGTGGGACTGGACTGACGTCTGACACATTGAGCTAATAGTAACCTGCAATCTCTATGGTCTCCTGTGATGTGACTTCATAATAAGAAGACACTTCGGATACTAACACAAATCATACCTTTCGAGGTTTACTTCCAAAATATGCAGAGTCTCAAAAATAAAGTAGATCAACTAGAAGAATTTCTGACCGAAAACCCTTATGATGCCCTATGTTTGACTGAGACCTGGATCCATAAGTCTCAAGAGGATGTAGTTCGCGTGTCTGGCTATACACTAGCTACAGCTTTTAACAGACAAGAACGCAATGGTGGAGGGGTAGCGATTTTGCTTAAAGATGGCATAGAATTTATAGAAAGAAAAGACATTGTAAATTTATCACTAGAATATGTTGTAGAATGTTGTTCTTTAAAAATACCGAAATTGAATGTTATCTTGATCTGCCTTTACAGACCAAATCGTGAAACAGAAACATTTTATGGTTGCCTAGAGAAAATATTACAGATAATAAAAACAAAGACACAAAACAGATATCATACTAGGAGGTGATTTTAATATAGACATGATTCGAAAAAGTAAGCTATCTAAACGTCTCACAGATCTAATGCTCAGTGTTAATTTAGTTCAAGTTGTTAAAGAGCCAACTAGAATAGCAGCCCAATCAGAAACGTGCATAGACTTGTTATTTACAAATAATACACTATTTAACCTCGAAGTTACGGAATTCGGGATTTCAGACCACAAAGGAATAGTTTACAGTTTTGAAGTGCATCCAAAAATTAAAGCAGTTAAGAATACGACTTGGAAAACATTAAAACGCATACACAGCCAATTAAACCAATTGGCTTTTAAAGAAGCTATTACAACTGTGGATTGGACTAGTATACCAATATATAGAGATGCTAATAGTAATTTTAAGGCATTCCAAAACGTTTTAGTACAAATACTGGATAAAACGATTCCTCTAAAATACATTAAAATTAGAAAAGCAAAGAAAAAAAATTGGCTAACAAAGGGTCTACGTAAATCATGCAGAAATAAAAGATTACTTAGAATACACATTAACTACAATAAAACAAATGGTCTTAACACACTAAAAACATACTACAATTCATATAACAAAATTCTCAAAAAATGCATAAATTACTCTAAAAAAGTTAATTATATATTACAGATGAAAAATTCTACGAACAAGAACAAAACCATGTGGCAAATTATTAATGAGAAAAGCGGGAGGTCAACAAACTTTTTTAAAAAGAATATAAAAATTAAAAGCCAATCCCAAAATAAAATTGTACAGTCACCAAAGGAAGTAGCTAATGTTTTTAATGATTATTTTGCTAACGTCTATGAGTCTAAATCGGTAAATTCTAATAATAATCCAACTATGAATGCTGCACAAAAATACAAGGATTTCGAACCGGTAGAAAAATCTATGTTTCTGCGTCCTGTCAGTGAGCAGGTAGTCTTCAAAATTATTAAGGGGTTTAAAACTAAACATAGCTCGGGAATTGATGAAATCCCAGTCACTTTATTAAAAACCTGTAATATGGAACTGACACCGCCAATCACTATGCTAATAAATCAATCCTTCGCTGAGGGAACGTTCCCAGATGACCTTAAAATAGCTGTAGTCAAACCGTTGTTTAAGAAAGGCGATGATACAGACCCTTGTAACTACCGACCTATTGCTTTATTATCATCTTTGTCAAAAATTTACGAAAAAGCCATGTGTGATAGGTTGTACAATTTTTTAGAAACCAACAATGTGCTTCATGCAAATCAGTATGGGTTTAGAAAAGACCGATCTACAGCACTTGCTGTGACTAACTACATACAGAATGCTATAACAATATTAGACAGGAAAAAACACGCCGTTGGCCTTCTACTAGACTTAAGTAAAGCATACGATAGAGTATCACACGAAATTCTACTTAAAAAACTTTATAATTCAGGGATTAGAGGCGTAGTCCACGATTGGTTTAGATCCTACCTGCAAAACCGTATTCAATATGTGCAAATTAAATATCATAACTCAAACACAAATGAAATCACCGAGACACGTTCGGAAAAGCGACATTTACTAGGATCTATTCCACAAGGTAGTGTTTTAGGTTGCGTGTTATTCTTAATATATATAAACGGCCTTCCAAATTTAGTTAATATACACAACATCTTATTTGCAGATGACATTTCGTTACTGTTTGAAATTGATAAAGGCGAAAGTCATAACGATACAATCAAAAAATGTCTTCACGAAGTCAATAACTGGCTAGAAGTTCAAAATCTCGAAATCAATCTCAACAAAACTAAATTAATTCAATTCCATCACGGACTTAACAAACCATTAGAAATTAATATAATAATAAATAACACCAAAATTGAGGAAGTGGACACTTTTAACATGTTAGGAATATCCCTAGACAGTAACATAAACCGGAAAAAACACATAGAAATAACTAAAACCAAAATCTCAAGCTTCCTATATGCACTGTACAACCTTCGTAGGACAACAGACTTAAAAACTGCTCTATCGGCCTATCATGCATTAGCACACTCGCGGTTAAGTTACGGAATCATGCTGTGGGGCAACAGCACAGATTCCGAGGATTTATTTGTCATGCAAAAAAAATGCGTCCGAATAATGGTTGGCATTCAATGCCCTGAAAGCAGCAGACCCTATTTTGAGGAACACGGGATACTGCCATTGCCGTGCCAGTATATCCTATCATTAGCCATATATGCGTGGAAATATAAATATTTATTTAAGGAACCAAATAGTGTCCGGAGAAAATATCAGCTTGTTATCCCCCCTTCCAAAACAAAAATGCTATCCAATAGCCCACAATATACAGCAATCCGGGTATACAATAAACTGCCAAACAAAATCAAGTCGCACAATAATTATAAATTATTTTATAAGGCAATCAAGGAATTTTTGTTACACAAATGCTATTATTCTTTAAATGATTTCTTAAATGATAATTTGGAATAAATTGGATTTCATAATAATAATGTAAAAATTTGTAATTGTAAAAATATTAATATTGGGATAATTTTATGATAAATTATAATTTAATATAATTTAAGCTGGTGAATAATGTATAGCTGTTAAAATATAATTTAGACTAAGTATTATTTAAGTAACTATGTTGCTATGCCCTAACGGGTGCATGTTGTAACCTAAGATATAAATAAGACCTAATGTAAACACATGTATGCAATAAATGATATGACTATGACTATGACTATAAAGCCAGGGCACAGAATAAGTAATAGTATTATCATACAGAACGGCCACGCACCGCCCCGCCCCGACTCGAATTACCTCGCCCCGCGACAGAAATCTGGCGGACTTCTGGCGTACTCTCAGTACTATTTTTAAGCAACTACAGACGTGCCGTTCACACATAGAAAAGCAAGTGATTTTTGATGTATAGCGTGTCCGCCCTGTGGCCAGGGCTCGACGGACGTCGGAACCTGATTCTTTCCAGGGACCGGACAACCCTTTCCGCGATAAAACCCTTTCAATGGGCGACACTTGAACACGGCTAACACATTGAAAGACTTTCCCTTTTAAACTGCAAGCCCATTCATACCCTTACCTTTGACTAACCCTTATTGAAAAGCTAACCAAATATAAGGCTAGCCCTTAATAAGGGTTACCCTTATCTTTAAGCGCTTTTCATAAAGGTTTCCCTTTGCGTGAAAGAGACAGGATTAGTATATATCTACGGTAGTGTATGAAAAGGAAAGAAAATACGTGCCTAGTCAAAGAACGCCGCCGTCGCCGCCGACGATCGCTCGGATTCGAAGTAATGTGTGCTTTATGAACAAGGTAGACGACTTACATTAGCACGCTTATATGCTAAAAGGGAAGCCCTTTATAAGGCTAACCCTTATAAGCAATATGCAAGGTGTTGGTGAGCGGATGATAAGGGTTTTGTAAGGGTATTTGGGCTACCGATTACTCAAATGTGGTAGCTTTATATAAGGGTTTTTAAAACCAAAACAAAGGGTTTCGTCTGGCAAAGGGTATGGTGAGTTAAGCCTTATGCAATACCCTTATAAAACCCCGATAAGGGATAGCGGGCCGGTCCCTGATTCTTTCGAATCTGGACATTCTTGGGCTCATTCTACTCAGAATCGACAGCATTCTCCATCCTGTCATTAAAAAAAGATGTCCCAAAATGTCCATCGGTTCCGAAATTACGGAGTTCTGTTCGGAGATAACATAAATACGTTCTAATTGATACCAATCCCCCCCCCCCCTTTAGGGTTCCGTACCCTACAAGAAAAAAACGGAACTCTAATATGTATAGGATCACTCGTGCGTCTGTCTGTCTGTCCGTCTGTCAAAACCCATTTTCTCCAAAACTATTGGACCAATTAAGTTGAAATTTGGTACACATATTATGTTACTTTGTGACAATTGTGACCCAAAGATGGACATGTAACGTAAACAAATGAATTTTAAACAAATGAGTAAATTTAAAAATAAAGTTTTTCAAACTATTTTTTTATTTATTTATTATTTTACAGGACCTTTATACTGTTGTACATATCGGCCCTATTAAGTCCGCTTCTTATAATTTCAGAACAAAAGACTCAAACTATATCGTGTTACATATATCAAATAAAAGAGCTCATTTTGAGAATCTCAAATATATATTTTTTGTAATTTAAAAATAAGTAATTTAGAAGTTATTTAAGAAAATTGCCAAACAATGACCATGACAGAAAATTATGAAAATTACTTACTTTTTAATCCGACCCCTACGGGTTTTTTAAAGACATTTCACTCACGTTTCACACAAAAAAATCCATTGTTATGTACGGAATTCTGTAATGTACGGAACCCTTGGAACGCGAGTCCGACTCGCACTTGGCCGGGTTTTTTTTGAAGTCGGGGAAAAGAATAACTCCAACCTGAAACCTGACTATAGACATGTATCCAAGTCATATTTAAATTATTCATAGGTAATTAATACCTTCCAATTTATCGCACTTGTACTTTATAGTGAAACCGTATTATTTGTAGACTAAATAGGGCTTAAGTATGTAATTAAACATGTGCAAGAATCCCACGGGCTGTTGTTGTGTTCTGCCTATGTATGGAAGCAAAACTAGCAGTCGATATTTCAGAATTAGGTGCCGGTCAGCAATATTACCTACATATTTATATATTTACCTGCGGCAGTAAATAAATAAGAAATATCTCAGATCACATGTAAATGTCGACAAAACTAGCTTTTGCCCGCGAACACGTCTGCGTGGAATGATGATGATGATTGATAAAAACTAATTATCCTACGTCCTTCCCCGGGCCCCAAACATCTCTAGATCAAATTTCATATAAATTGGTTCAGCGGTTTAAGCATGAACAGAGATTACAGAGTTACCTTAGCATTTATAATATTATTAATGTTATAATATTAGGGATATCTAATTCAGAGGACAATACAATAATTTGCTACTATCTAGCTGATTTGATAACGGAAACAAAAGATGGATACTTTTGGGCAGCTGCCAGTAAACCTCTCGAGTAGTGCGAATTTGGGCACAATTCGTTTTACAGTCGACAATAAAAGCGTGTTTTAAATGTTACATTTTGGAAAACTTATTGTTGTGCAAGTAGAATTGATTTTGTTGCCAATAAGCTTTGAAACAGTTCATTATATTTATTATGTACCTATACTAGCTTCTGTCCGCGACTTTGTTTGCGTTGAATGATGATGATGAGTGATAAAAACTATCTTATGTCCTTGTCCGGGTTTAAAACTACTCGTATCTCCATAACAAATTTTATCTTAATCGGGTCAGACAGACACAGATACTTTCGCATTTATATTACCTAGTGATTACAATGCAATTTTATAGCACTATCAAGGTACATATAGAAGCCGAAGGTGGCCATAAAAACCTCGTGTCAGATATCAGTGCAGTGTGTCTTCTGTCTGACACAGAATGTAATTTGGACTCAAGATAACAGGCCGAATAAGATAAGCATTTCAACCATTTCAACACGCGGTGCAACCCGTCGGAAACCTGTGATGATTTCTAATGATAACGAAATAGCTCTAATTATGTTGTCGCACATAATGGTACATTATCGCCCAGTAATATTTTACCATCGTGTTGGTCTACGTACGTTATAATATACGTAGGTAAACTGACTTTAAGTAATAAAATTGTACTTAAAATATTTACATTTTACCATTTGGTGTAAGTAGTTTGAAAAGAATGAAAACCATGTAATTTTAATGAATATTATGCAATACCTAAAAAGTCATTTATAGATCTTAAATAGGTTAGAAAATCTAACTATTGTTATTGTTTCGTACAAATGATGATTCAAATAACTTGATAAGGTATGAGATAACAATATTCCAAGTATCCGTATTTTACTGGTTACTGGCATTATGACGCATTGCCGACCGCATCCGAATATGGTAAATAGGTCTATGATACTTTTTGTTCCTACGCACTGACTCCAAGCGTAACTTATTTTGTCGAAGTAAAACTTAAGGGGCATTCAATAAATTTGACGGTTTCATTGGTATGTATTTATTTAGTCAGTAGGTGCTACATGTTTTGGAAAACCTCGTAGTACCTAGGTACGTTGGCAGCGTAAAATGTACAACCTTAAGATTTTCTTATGAAAGTTTGTATTCGCTTGCGCCTTTTTACCCGAAGAACTTTTAGGCCCTGCTCTACGAGGCAGGCAATCCACCTAAGCAGGCAGGCAGGCATCGATCAAGTTTTTTTTTTGTTATCAGACATATATGATAGACTATTAAAGTCGGAAACCTTAAAATATGAATAAATTCAAACGTCACAAACGTGCGTAGTTTTGCTGAACGTGATTCTGCCCTTATGGCCTAAACCGGATCTTTAATTAATAATTAGATTAAGTGTAATTATCCCGCCTCCGTATATTACTTACTGGCCCAGTGCCCGGCTGTCCTGATAAACCTAGTATCGCACGGTCCTGTCTAAGCTATATTATTTTCTCATTCTACAAGATAGCTGCGTTCTGCTTTTGCAGGGTTACGAGCAGAACCTTTAGTAAGTACTACTTTTTCTATCTATCTACGTATTCACAAAACGCGGTATTGTAAACGAGTCTGAAGTCTGAACTTTGTATAACGTGAACCCTAGATTCGTAAAACTCATGCGTAATCCTAGGTCAGGCTTTAAACTGGTCGATGGAATTGTTAATAATAACACGCAGACGCAGACAGCTAGTGCACTTCGCTGTTGTTATTCATATTTGTTTTGGTGTATTTACACGTGTTTAGCATTGTGTACGAAATACCACGCATTGGCGTTTTTAGGAAGTTAATTATGTAGTTAGAGTTAGACTAATTGAGTAATTGTTAAAATGTGTTTGTCTGTTTAATGCTTTCTAATAGTCAACATATTTTAGCAGAAGAGGAGGTGAGGTCCGGGTTCCATTACCAACTAGATAAGCGATGAAAAATTGAAGACATAGTGATTGATAATAGTGAATAGGAAAAGTCTGATGGTTTTTTAGGGTTCCGTACCCAAAGGCTAAAACGGGAAGGGTATTACTAAGACTCCACTGTCCGTCTGTATGTCACCAGGCTGTATCTCATGAACCGTGATAGCTAGACAGTTAAAATTTTCACAGATGATGTATTTCTGTTGCCGCTATAACAACAAATACTAAAAACAATAGATAATAGTACGGAATCCCTCGTGCGCGAGTACGACTCGCACTTGGCCGGTTTTTTAAAATTTTGAATAATATTCAAATACGATTAGAAATATTAGAACAAATTAAATTATTTTCAGAAAATATCTTTATTTGTTTTTATTTCAAGTAGAAACACTACTATATAAATTATAAACTTATATAAATGTCATATACTAAGAAAAAGTGACCAAGGCGTCCAGTGCCCCAGGCTGGAATCGAACCAGCGTCCTCTGCTATCGCGGTAGGTGCCTGTGCCATTCGGCCACCGGGCCACGGCGGCGTAGGTCGAATTTTCCAAGTACCTATATATGCACTTATTACTGAAGGCTAATGGGGCCCCTGGCCGTCCCTAAGGTAGAACAGTATGTTCGACCTTCTAACTGGATCATCCATGTGATTTCGAGCTAGCGAGAGAGATGGCGCTGCCAACGAATTACGATTAGAAGTATTAGAACAAATTAAATTATTTTCAGAAAATATCGTAATTTGTCTTAATCTCTAAATTCGACCTATGCCGCCGTGGCCCAGTGGCCGAATGGCTCAGGCACCTGCCGCGATAGCAGAGGACGCTGGTTCGATTCCAGCCTGGGGCACTGGAGGCCTTGGTCACTTTTTCTTAGTATATGACATTTATTTCAGTTTATAATATTCAAATATGTATGAAAAAGGAGGAATTTGCTCCCGTCGCCTGTATTCACTCGTCCACAGAGTCCACACTGGTGCTGGTCAGTTTTAATAAATATCAAATTGAAACATTCCAATATTTGACTCTATGGAGAAACTTTTTTTGTCTTTTTAATGTCTTTAGGTAGAGGCAGCACAATTAACTTATCTTCCTTCGTTTTTAAAAATATAGATACCAAAAATAATGTTTTAATATAAGTTTCTATGTCATTGACCACCTTTATAACAATTTTTAATGAAATGTTGTAAAACGTCTACAAACAAATCTAAATCAATTAACAACAATTATTTTGTATAAAAAAATTACAATATTTTTGCATGATTAAGTCCAAGACTCTTGTTGATAAAATCCTCCCCGTACTTACATCTATACAAACGCACGGATCAATAAGAGAAATGTATTACTATAGCTATATAGTATTGTATATTGGTAGGGCCCTTCGGAGCTAGCATCGATTTTTGGCAGGCACCCTCCGTGGCGCGAGGGCGCTAAGATGGCGGCCGGGCCTCCGGACCTGCCTCAAGTCCCGAACCATCCCAAGGTCACGTCACATGCTACCCGAAATATAAAATCTAAAGCCCCATCTCTTTCTTACAAGTGGTCGATACATGCTGCATCTTTTTCACGCGGTGAAATGTGGGATTGCCTCCCATCAATAGCGATATGCCATCAGGGTTGACAAATTGATGTTCGTTGTAAACATGACCATGGTCAATATGCAATGGTATGTTTTGGGGTAGCGTCAGATTAGTAAAAATACAATTGGTTGTACCGGATAATCTGAGCTTATCGCAAGCCAGGTTGAGAATAATGAATTGCACGTGTTTATAACCAATTGCTTTGCTTTTTTCTGTCCCCTATATATAATACCATGTTTTAGGGTTCCTTACCTCAAAAGCAAAAAACGGAACCCTTATAGGATCACTTTGTTTTATTGTCCGTCGGTCTGTCTGTCAAGTCAAGACCCTTTATTATATCTCGGGATTCTTGGGAACGCATAGAGGTATCGATACTCAGGTCTGCAACGACTGCAACTCTACAGTTCCTTGAAGCTGTAAAAAATAAAAATAAATAAGTTAAAATTGTAAGGAACCCTCGGAGGGCGAGTCCACGGGGCGAGTCCGACTTGCACTTGTCCGGTTTTGATATTCTATAATCAATGTATATTTTTATGTTTTAGTACGATTGTATCATATACTCGTAGAACCAAAGTCAGCATTGTCAGCAACATCCACAGGTAAAAAAGTGGATGTTGCTGACTTGTTTACGACTGAATTTGTATGTGTACATTTATAAAATATAAGCTGAATAATACCAATAGTATTAAACAAATTACATTACCTGTTCAAATTAAGTACATATTAATCACTGTGTTAAAAACATGCTGTCTACTAAACAAATTGAATGAAGTAACTAAATTGTGCTGGCTTCAAATACAACAAGTCTCTGTCGGCAACCCTAATCATAGTAAACGCTCTTTATCTATATTATTATGGAAAATTTTGGAATGCGACATTTGCTAACACCGTCCCGCTCTATCGCGCTTGATTATGGCCCTTTCTCCCTCTAGGGTCGCTACCTACGACTCCTACGAGGGGTAGTGGTAGGGAGCGCACAAAAGATTTGGGATACATTTTTTTCGCAAACTGCACTTTATGGAGTGGCACAGCACAGTGCACCCATTACAGCCGACCGGCTGGCACGCACACGCACACACATTAGTTTTTTTTAATATTCAATAATAAACAGTTTTGTTTGTGGCCAGTTATTTTGTGTAATGTAATGTCGGCGCGGTGATAAGTTGAACTACATAGTTATTTTTGTTGATCGTGTAAGTGTAAAGTGATACGCCGTGTTCTCGTTTATTTTCTTCACGATTGGATTTTTGTGAAGACTCGTTTTACTTTTTGCTGTCTATTCTGGTTTAGGTTTGGAAATTATCGGGCACGTACCGCACGTAGGAAAAGCAGCTATTCTACCTATTTTGGGAGATTCGTGATATCCCTTATTTATGTATTTCAACTACTTTTCCAGATATTTTACAATTTTCATAGTAAACTCAAACAAATGGTCAACAATATAATAGAGGAATAAGTAAGTAGTTACTTATTTCTCTTTGACAATATTTACTTAGGAAAGCTTAATAGTAATTCGGTATTCCAACTTGTGCCCGAAATACATACCTAGACTATGTAGTTCCATGAAAAAGCCATCTTCTGTTTACTGTAAATATACCTGTCTAAAATGGCAAGTGCTCAAGGGTAGTCCTGTATCTGTTACAGGTCTAATGTCGTGACGTGTCCGGAGCCATGACGTCGTTCGCGAACATGACGCAGGCGCTGGGCGCGAGCCTGCCCGCCGCGTCGGGCGCCGGTGCGGGCGCCGCACACGCCGAGCCCGAGGACCCGCTCGCCATGACGCACATCATCTGCAACCTGCTGGAGAACATGAACAAGCCGCACCCCGCCACGTCCGCCTCTATGCCCTACGACATTTGGGCGCTGCCCTCCTGCAGCAGCACTCTGCAGAACCCGATCGGTCAGAGCCGTGAGTATAACTCCACCTCGAACAATAACAACCAACATCACTCCAAAGAGGACAACTCCAGTGGCTCGCCCGGCACCTCCTCGAGCGTATCCATCACCTGCTTCCGCTGCGAGGAGCGGACGCCGACCACGCGCTGCCTCGAATGCAATGATCTATTCTGTCACGAGTGCTGCCACAGCGTGACCTCCGACTGCCAGCTCAGGGAGCACACTCTTCTCCCTATCCACCAGATCTCGCCCATCGGCGTCCGACCCAACTCTGTCAACAACGAGAAGGAAGTGTACTGCGAACTGCACGGTGACCCTGTCAGGTTCTACTGCGAGGCTTGCGTCGTCTTCATCTGCCAGGAGTGCACGCTGTGGGTTCACAAGGACCACTGCTATACGCCTATCAAAGGGGCGCTCGACATGTGTCGTGTAGGTGTTTTAAGAGCTATAGAGGATACCAAAACGGGTACTAAAGCTATTAAGACTGCAATAGATCGTGCGGTAGCCATGTCGAAGGCGTACGAGAAGGAAACCGCTGAGGCTAATATGAAAATAAGGAAGGCGATGCGTTGCTATGCGCAAGCTATCGAGGATCGCGAGAAGTATTTGCTGGATAAAGTGGAAAAGCTGCGCCAGGCGAAAATGAACGAACTGACTGACCACATGAACACTCTGAGAGGCATTTTAGCTGGTCTTGCACATACAAATGAGACGTTGGTGCGCAGCATGGACTCAGAGGGCCTCGACTTATTCATGGCCAAAGAAAAAGGCAGAGCTCAAGTAGATTACTTCTCCTGTATGTTTAAAAACATGTATATGACAGAAGAACGGATTATGTTTGTACCTCCCAACTACGATTTAGTAGACCAGTTGAAGAGACAGTGCGATGTGCAGTCCGCCCCGGCCAGCTCCATGCACACCCTCAGCTCCGTCCCCGCTCTGCAGTCTCGTCAGTCTCTCCTGTCTTTACAATCAATGCAGTCTGCTCAGACTTTTTCACCTTTAACACCATACAACATGTCGTCTACTAACAGCCTGAGATCGTTGCCTGATTACACAAGGTCTACAAATTATTATGATCATAGCATATCGTCCAGTATGGCATTGGATTCCAACTTGCCCCGAGGCATCGGGCAAGCTATTCCGGGCTACTGGATGTCGGTGACAGTCAGACCCACGAGAAGTCCAGTCCCCGGGGTTCCCATGTTTTCATTCGGCAGAGAAGGCCAGGAGGAGGGACAGGTATCCCGACCTTGGGGTTTGTGCGTTGACAGAGAGGGCAATATCATAGTTGCAGACCGCAGAAATAACCGCATTCAGATCTTTAACAACCGTGGAGAATTCAGAACAATGTTTGGTTCCAAGGGAACCGGCCCGGGAGAGTTTGACCTGCCAGCAGGCATCACCACTGACACATACGGTCGTATTATCGTAATTGACAAAGACAATCACCGAGTTCAAATATTTACTTCCTCGGGAAATTTCATCCTCAAGTTTGGTTCCTTCGGCAAGGAATGTGGTCAGTTCCAATATCCCTGGGACGTAGCCGTTAATACTCTGGGCAACATCGTCGTGACCGACACGCGCAACCACCGCATCCAACTTTTCACCAGTGACGGGACTTATATCACAAAGTTTGTATTTGAGGGAGCCAACCCCTCCAAGATGCTGAAGGGGCCTACCACTCCTAGAGGCGTGTGCTTTACCACATCGGGCAACATCATCGTTTCGGACTTTGAGAACCATCGTCTGCTGATGGTGGATCCGACGCTTTCCAAAGTCCTGCACTGCGTGGGGCGCGAGGGGTCAGGCATAGGCGAGCTGAACCGTCCGTCGGGCATCGTAACCGACGACGACGGGCGCATCATCGTGGCGGACTCGAAGAACCACCGCGTGCTGGTGTTCACGGCGGAGCTGCGCATCCTGTGGGCCGTGGACCTGAAGAGCCCAGGGCTGGACGACAAGGACCGGCCCAGCGACGTGGCGCTCTCGCCTGACGGCTACCTCGTGGTCCTCTTCGAGACGCTGCCCGACACCGCGCGCGACGTCTCCTCGCACGGCAAGCAATACATCAAGGTATATTAATCTATATATACATAGGTATTATGTTTACTTTACACTAGCTGTGACCTAAGGTCGATCATATTCTATTTTGTTTTGTTTAAGTTGTGATTTCTTTGAGAACGTGCCAATTTTATTATCCATTGGAAAGATCCGATTCGAGCATAGCTTGTCCGGAAACTTAGCATTTGCTCACGAGAAGTATTTGCAAATCAAATTCTCCTTAAAATATTTTGTTAGATGTTTGGTTACCATAATAGTCATTTGTTTTTTTATATCAGCATTAGACTAGTCTTTAAGGACCAAACGTACACGATGTAGTAGCAAGTTATTATTGGTAGCCGTCAGTATCCGTAGTCTACTCTACTCTACACTAACCTAGGTGTAGATGTACCTACACCAAATCCAATAGTCGGATCATTTGCATTATATGTCGATTACGCTCTGTCCGATTAGTCTTACGATTTATAATATTGATAAGGAAAAAAAAACTATAAATCGTAAGGGATGTAAAAATCACAATGTGATGTAAAAGATGTTTTTATGTGAGATAATTTAGAAACTTAAAAAGTATTTTTCCAAAATGTTAGGTTTGCGTTTTTAACTTGGTTAAACTACTAAATACCGATGTTAGTGTGTTTTCTTACGCTAAGTTATTCACATTTTAGTTTGGTAGGTATATGTCAATATATATTTTTATTAAACGCTGTTATTAGAGCGCTGAGAGCTGTACTAATTGGCGTGAAAGCTGCTTATTTCTCAACTACTTCAAAATTATTATTTAGACAATTTAGAACGCAGGGAAGCGTAATATTATTGTGCAAGAAAATCAATGCAATAAACTTTAAGACTGACTTCAGAAGACTGTCTTAAAGAGCCGGGGCCCTTGTGTGGGCTCCAGGGCGCCCGCGGGCGCGGACTGCCGCGCGGCGCTAGAGTCGCCATCCGACGCGCGTATTATTAATTTGAATAAGTATCGTGATATTTTTATTTCATGTTTAAATTGAGAAATTTTTTGGTTTAAAATCTAAATGTAGTAAAAATTTGAGACTGCGGCAAAATTTATGTAAAACTTACGTTTGAACGCGTACGAAGAACTGAACTATGAACTGAATTACCGTAGCGTTTGACTATATTGCAAGATCGTCAGTTGTTACAACGTGCAACACTGTTAATTTATTTTATTTGTTATTTTAGTTTGTGGAGGGTGTTGGATTGGTCTGCTAGTTTCTATACAAACATACAAATAAATAAGTGCGGTGGGGGGTATGAGTCCCTAAATAAAAGTTTGTAACAAGAACACTTTTCTGCTGTTGACTCAAAATTTACCGCCTTAGGTACATTTTGCAATACTAGTCAAATACTATCTAGTAAAAATTAAATAAAGGCTAGGCTTTAATTTAAGTTTAATTGATGTAAGTATTTTATATGACTTACCCAGAAACGAGATAGTAAAATCGATCAGCGGTATTTATTATACCAGTGTTTCTTTGTTAGTTATGGCTAATAATTTACATTATTATTATACGTTTACGTTTTAAACGGCCATACGCTTTAACTGGTACATATATCCAAACAAAACTCCCTTGCCCGTGGGTACTTTTTGCAGCCAGGAGGGACAGGAAGGTGTATTGGTTTTGGTTTTTAGAAGTGTGTATACTCGAAACACCTTTCGCGCTTACGAAATAAAATATAATATCAAAACAGCTTTATTGACATTCGAAGTGACATGCTACTCTCACATAAAAGCGGTTGTAACTCGGTCTCTATTCAGTTTGTATAGAAGCTAGCAACTTCCGCTACTGCATTCTTCGAATAAAATGTTTAAAGGCACTTGAATTTAATATAGGTAATTTATAGCTATTCTTCTACAAATTAGTTATTTTTTAATTAGTTAATTCGGTGGTCTTATACAATCAAAATTGTTGTATTAGGTTAAATATTGTAGCTAAATTTTTGCCCTAAAATTCTATGAATTGATGCATAATAAATTAATTACTAGAGATAACCACTTCGATGATATTCAATTTTAACGCTGTGTTCATTCGATAATTATGTGTTCACGTAATCTAATATAAGTTTACGTATGTAGTGTCGTGTCGTGTCTGTTGAGACATGGTGTAAAGGGTTGATCATATAAGAGCTTCGTTTGTACGAGTAGTTAAATCCAAATATACCTACTAGGAGCGCCTTCGCCCGGCGCGTAGCTTTGTAAGTAGAGCGTAGAGTTCGCTTCGCCGTTGTGGGAATATTTTACTATTAATCGCATATTATAAAGGTTTCTAGTATCAGTCTAATTGTCAAGTAGGGTGCCATATCGCGGCAGATAACGAGACGTTACCTTATATCATAATAATGCTTAATAGACAAAGTAGTTAGATTGTACTGTCCATGAATCCCCAAATACGAATTGGTTGTATTAAGATCTTTCTAGCTAGAAGATATTTTTTAGATCTACTTACCTACTCATTAGAACAATGCCTGAATAATCGTAATTGACGTTCGCGATACGAGCGAACTTTTCAAACATAGATGTAGAATTGCTCTAAAACTTTTAGGTAAACTAGGTTGTAAAAGTTGATCTAACACTTTCTCCCTTTGTACTTAGGGTTAAATTAGGATAATTAATTAACATTGAGACGTGTATTGACTAATCTGGTATACTAGCCGGTGATAGCCAATTGTGTAACGCTAATTCAAGCAACAATTTTCTTGTGATGCGATATTTAGATTTTAATTATGGAACTGATTATAATAAGATGGCGACTAAAAAGAGAGTCTGAAACTTAAATAATTGCTTAAGGGTCGAAAATTGTTGTTTGAAGAGAAGAGAGCGGGAGCGGCCGCGTTGGGGCACTACCACGAAATTAGAATTTAGAAATTCGTTTCTCTTCGTCTCTTTATATTTCTCTTGCTGTATTTAAATGACTTAGGAGGGATATAAACGAATTCAGAAATTGTAATTTGTCGGTATTGTCGCTGGTGTCTGTCTGTAGTGTAGTAGTGTGCGTGCAGTGTTTGCGTCTTGACGAATTGACAAATTCCGCTAATGATATAATTATTAATATTTTGTTTTCATATCAGTGATAGGTATTTTTTTGTTCAGTGCCATTATTAAAGTATTACGTTATTTTAAAAATAATGTGTGGCATGAAATGCATTTTTTATTTAATGTGTTTTCGGAGAGTAATTCCTTTATGTAGAATTCAAAATGATTTTCTTCGTAACTTAATATTTAACAACGAATCTCATATTTTCATGAAATCACAGTTGTTTTTAAAGATCGATTGGATTTGCAAAGCAAACGCCGACAGCCATAATGGTGATGTACTGATTACGCGAGCATTCTAAGAATGTTGCCGGTCTGTCATAATGACAAAACGTAATTTATAGTAGTCGGTGCCCGGTGGTCGGCAGCCGCGGCTTCCACGTCCATCTTGTAAACGCACGCACGTGAAGCACTCACATCAAACGTTTATGCCAATATCGATTCAATCAACTGAAAATAGACGAACATTAGAAACTGGTCAATATTTAAATAATTACATATTGCTGGGTGCTAGTGAATCGTAAGTCAATTTGCATCTTTTATCTCTGTCTACCTAATATAGCGTTGTATAAAATATTGAAAGAACAGCTCACAACATAGTAACATTTAATTTGAGTGGTTCATGTTGCGTGCGGTAAGGCGCCGACACCCGAGACTAGCTTAGCTGGGAGCTAACGAGGCATGACTTCATTTAAAGCACCTTTTTATTTGGCTTGGTTATGTTTTTTAAGATTTTTTTTGTTACTTTCCTGGGAACTGCGGTAACATCGAATATACACGTCGCTTTAGAATTTCGACTGCATTATGAATATTTAAAAAGATTTTGGTTACGCTTGAAAATTTTAGCAGTTGCAATAATTTCCGGTAAAATTTTCGCGCAAAGTTAACCGTTTTTTTAGGAAGGACGATTCGTGTAAGTTGGATGTTTCCGCAGTTCGCAGCCAGGAGAGATTCTGTCGCGGAAGGCGACGCGTACCTTCTTTGTGAGACCTGCTAGCAGCTAGCAGTAAAATTGTGGTTTTGTGATAAATACAATAAAATTGACAACTTAATAAATAAATAATTGAAACGTAATCATAATTTTTGTACAAGTTTTTAATGTTTAAAAACAACAGCAATGTATTCAGTACATGTGTGACTGCGGGGAGACGCAACTGCATATTTGATACGTTTACGAGATTTTAGCTAATTATATTAAGCCATTTTCGTGCTATTTTTGTAATGTTAACTAGGCGCTTGTGTTGTGTTAGTCTTAGTGTAAATTATATTCATTCGTCTCCTCTTTATGTTTCGTGTGAGTACTATATATATATCGTGGGCGCCTCTCTAAACCTATTCTATCTATTTGATCGATCGGGTAGCCGTATTCCCTGTTTTAAATATTGAAAACTCATTGGGATACCTAACGTTCTCGTGGAGCGTATAAATGACATTTCACAAGACACGCAAAGCAGGACTTGAAAACGATATCGCAGTGAAACACGGTACATATATGTGGTTTTCAAGGCTCGGCTACGGCATAGCGTTGGCGGTCGGGAGTTCATCTTTATTATTCCATCGTCGCTCTTTACCATCACAATCACAAATAGGAGACGAGGAATGCAATGGTCGATAATATCATGTGTTACTGAGATAAGTAGTATTTTTGTACACGGCCGGCGGGGAGCGCGGGTGCAGTGCGGCCCCCGCGAGGCGCTAGTGTGTTCAAGTTAATATTATAACCGCATCTACCTCACTTGTAAAGCATTGAAGACTGATTGGAATTAATGTAACGGTGGTCAGATCACCGCTTAGAAGTCTGTTGTCTACTGATACTTTACGCCCAAAAATTCTACTGTGTGCTTTACAATTTAAGATATTAGTTTCGTTTCTAGGTACATAGTATTATTGTAATGTAATTATTGTGCAACTCGTGTATGACGTGGTGGACAGCAGCCTTTTCTTTTTTTATATCTATATCTTACGTTAACTTCGGTAATACTGTTGAAAGAAGACTGAAATTTTATAAATGTTCCTATATTTTAATTTAGTGCTACCATATTTCGTTTACATTATTTTACCCTTTCGGTAATTATCATTACATTACATTCTTATCTTATCAATTGTATGTGACGCTATATAATGTCATGAAATTTTTGAAAGTTTTAATGGAATTTTGTATGGAAATTTAATAAAGTGATTGATAGAACAATGGCGTTATCATTTCATACATATGTAAGTCTTGCATTGGAAATAACCCTGGCCCTGCGCGGAAATATTAGGTACATAAAACCTAAATGGAAAGGCTGATCCCTACAATTATGAAAAATATAAGATTAGAGCTAAGAATATTGTAATTCTTGTTCCTTATGAAAAATAAACAGTTTAATTTTTTTATTATGTAGCGTGTGATGAACGAATTTGTTTGTTTTTATTTATTTTTTAATTATTTTACTGAATTATTTTTTTTTACAATTTGACGATCTTTTTGTGAGTTCATGTTATTTAGATACATTGTGACATTGTTAAATATCATGTAATTCCCAATAAGAAATCACACACAAGGGTCACTTCTGGATGAGATTGGCTCAGGACCGGGATAAGTGGCGTACTCGAGGAGAGGACTATGCTCAGCAGTGGGCGATAGAAGGCTGATATGATGATGATGAGTTTAATACAGTAGACTGATTCAGGTGTAAGAAATTTTTTTACCTTGAATTTAACAGATGAAGTAGATATGTCAAAAGCTGATGTTTGAAAATTTAGGTTCAATAAGAAATATAGCGACATCTAGTTTGAGTCAAACTTGGGGGCACAATGTTTTCTTAGTTTTTATACCTCTTCTACAATCGACAACCCTGCTTTACAGTAACCAAAGATAGATATAACTCCGTAATAGATGGTTACAGTCTAAGGAAAAAACGTGCCTCAAAAATCAAGAAAATTTGATTCTCGTTCAGAGGTCCCTACTAGCTTTGGCCTACTGTCGTATTAAACAAATTACACTACCTGTTCAAATTAAGTACATATTAACAAAGATAGATATAACTCCGTAATAGATGAATACAGTCTAAGGAAAAAACGTGCCTCAAAAATCAAGAAAATTTGATTCTCGTTCAGAGGTCCCTACTAGCTTTGGCCTACTGTCGTATAGATGGCGTTGACGGTTTCGTTTCTTATTTAACAATTTTAACGCATATCAGTGAAAGAACATGGGTCAAAATCATAAAAATAATTAATGCAAATTAAATAAATCATTTATCCATATTTAAATACATTTTAAATTTCTTGTCGGACTATAACTTACTTTTATAGTTTGTCAAAGGACTGTCTCGTTTCAAACATGGACAAAGAGAATCATACTATCTTTGTCTTACACTAGTACTAGCACCCAAAAGAAAAGGATGTATAGGTAGTTTTTTTTTTGTTCTTATTTACTGCCAATTTGGTAGACATAGCCTATGGCTATTGTCGCAAAGTCATTCTGCCAAAAGAATTCAGTCATTGTGATGCCAGCACCACACTTCACTGTATTTGGCAAATATTCGTGTTGCACCCCTTTTGTTTTGTATGTCAAAGGAAAGAGATGCAACACGAATATTTGCCAAATAAGGCGAAGTGTAGTGCCAGCATGAAATTAACACGACCACGACCAAGGAGAGCCAAAATATTCCGACCACATGGCAGTGTCATAAAAGTCATGTTGATGTTGACAAAGACAGCAAAGACAGCTGTGATCCAAATAAACGATGGGCATCAATTTTAGCTCTTTCTTTTCCGGTTTGGGGAGGTTTTTCGAGTATCCCGTGAAAAGGAAACCGATATGTTTCTATAGGCAGGAGGATTTTACTGCCACAGGTAAGAACGTACTTTATTTTAGTATTTTATATAATTATTTTCTAGGCAGACTAAGCATAAATTTTAGGTCTGTGAGGTAGACGCAGTAGAAGATACTCGTTACTTTTGAGTTTGATGGCAAGTATTTTATAAGCATAAATTTTAGGTCTGTGATTTTACTTGATATGTTTCAAGTGATAAAGATCCAGTAAGATCCAGGGTCGCGTTCTTAAAAGTTGGTATCTATTTAAAAAAAGTACCTAGGTATAATAGTCACCTGCAAGAATGTCTTACTCAACGAATCGCGTAAAACATCGAAAACTAATCTTTTTGTAGAGCCAAAAACCCGTTTTTTGCTACAGTTTCATACATGCGTAAATCATTCATAATTATGCGCGCTTTGAAAACAAAAAAAAATTGTTTATCGATTGTTCAAATTCCAACTTACCTTGCAGTCCTTTCACTCGCATTTCACCCTCGATCCCGCCCTTGGTTCAAATTAACAAACTTTATGCTAACCGCATCTCAAGTATCCCAATAAGCAAAATCGCCTTCGGCTTACGCTTTCGCTACAAATTTACGAACCAAATTATACCTGCCTACTAGAAATTAGCTAAAAGCCTGCAGCGCACAATGAGGTAAGAATCGCTAAAACTAGTAGTCATATTTCTCATCAATACCTTCCCATACTTGAAGTTATGACTCACAATTTTGTTGAAATTATTTGGAGTGACGAGTCTGCATTTTCGTAGATGTCATAAAATAGCTTATCATAGAGAGTTAAGTAAAATATGTTTAACATAAACCTTAGGGAAGAAAAATAACGAAAAACCGGCCAAGTGCGAGTCGGACTCGCGCACCGAGGGTTCCGTACTTTTTAGTATTTGTTGTTATATAGCGACAACAGAAATACATCATCTGTGAAAATTTCAACTGTCTAGCTATCACGGTTATTGAGATACAGCCTGGTGACAGACAGACAGACAGACGGACAGCGGAGCGTTTTTACCCTTTGAGTACGGAACCCTAAAATCTGCATGTGTTTATCGAGTGGATTTTTGTATACTACTATGCGTATGGCGAAATCAATCACTGCAATGTACAGTCAGCAATATTATTCGCTTAGCACCTTTGCATACAAACTTGTATGCAGGGGGGGGGGGTACCTTTTCTCTGCAGCTGGCTAACAAACAAAGACACCTGTGACGCTATGTTTGTCTTAAACGGTGGGGTTGAATATTAGAAGTGAATTGCTGGGCAAGCCAGATATAATTTAGCTACTTAGCTTTCATTTATTTATTTTTAGCTTACGTATGATCTGTAGAAGAAAGTACTTTTTAATATAAAAGCAAAGTGGGATAAATAGTAAAAACATAATTATCTATACATTTCTAAATTTTATACACAAATACTTCCTACGAAACAGGCGAACCAGTGCGGCGTCTATCGGACCAGCCAAAGGCCGCCATGACGGATTATGACAAGCTTGTCGACTTGTTCTACAAGCGGCTCGCAGAGCAGCGCCAGTACAACCAAGTATGAGATACCTATACCAACATGCACTGTTCCACACATTTAACTGACAATCTGTAAACTTACCTAATTAAGACCGAGTAGGTATGTGTCTGTTCCGACCATTTCCCCTGAGGCATAGCTCGTCGCGTTGTTGTGGGTAGGACAAGGTACTACCTATGATTAGATAATAATCTATAGTTCCAAAAATGCATTTTTAGTCCTATCGATTTACTTTTGGCAAGAGGTACACACACACCACAGCCAGATATGCCACAAATAACACTAGACCCTAACACTACACCCTACTCAGTGTTGTGTTCCTGCTGGTGAGTAAGGTTACCAGAGAGCTCAACGAGTGTGCGGCAACGCGCATGTAACTCCTCTGGAGTTGCAGGTGTACATAGGCTACGGAGACTGCTTAACATCAGGCGGGCCGTATGCTTGTTTGACACCGACGTAGTATAAAAAAAATAGAAAATTAATGAGTACGTATATTTCAAATGTGCAGGAGATGAAGGAACTTGACCGCCGCTGGAGCACACAGAAGGTTGTGCAGCGGTTTCCTGGTTGGAATGACGTCACCATTGCCAACCTGCACAGCCTGTTCCTGCTGTTCGACAACCAGGCCAACGGCATGCTCGGCTGCGACGACTTGTTAGTTTGAACTACCTACGCTTCTCTTTATTTTTAGGCGACCAAATTGTCGTCATGACTGGCTGCATTTTTCTGCGTAGACGGTCCGATCGGCGCAGCACACCGAGAAATAGTTTCTACACGTATTTGCGAGTGCGTTCCCTTTAAAGATGTCCTCATCGACCGATCTTTTCGTTCACACGGGATCTACATCATCTACCTACATCACACGTAAATACCTAGACCTACGTTTCTTGCGATTTGACAACATCTACGTGGATTCTTACATATGAGCATGCTGCCATTGTGTGTATTTGCAGTGGAGCTGTGCTTGAAAGTCTAGGCGATGAGAGTTCCATGGAGCTGCGAAAAGAGAAATTCACTGCCGCCGACACTGATAACGATGGGTGGATCACATACGACGAATTTCTTTCGGTTAGAGTATTCATGTTTTAGAGTAAGTTGAAGTATATATTTTACGTGGTCCCTTGTCACCAACCCCTACAGTAGTCACTTTTTGTTCGGCTCTGCCTACTCATACAGTTCTGTCCCATGGCGAATAACTAATATTACGGATGTTGATGCAATTTACAGTAAGTACTTACGTACCGCACTATCGCAGATACCAGGAGACAAGACATCTTTCGTCCGTTCTGACTATTGCGTTATTTCAGCTGGTGTACAATTTCAATGACCAAAAAGAAGGGAGCTTGACAGGCCTGGCGCTACTTTGCAACGAGATCGCGGAGAACATACAATTCGTAAGCAATCTTACGGTCGGCGAACAACTAGAATACGGACTCTTTTGAAATAAATAGTTTATTGAGTAGCATGTTTTAATTACTTAAACAAAGAAATAAACAAACACTAAGTTAACTGAAATTTATAAGAGCAATGCCTAAAAAGTTGAATAAAAAGTTTTTCCAGATTTTTTAGGCGTCAATTATAAATTTGCTAAGTTATGGTTTGTTAAAACATCAGACACCACATAATGGTAGCCTTTACGCTCTATACGGGTTGCTCGTGCAAATCCTGACTAATATACTTCCGTCAGGCCATCAATATACGGGTAACTCATCGTCGCTGAGCGAGTCTTGGTCACTCAGCTCGGCGAGGTTGGGGTCGCACGCGAGGCAGCGTCCGCGGACTTCGAGCCAGCACTCCCCGCAGTACAGGAACGGACACTTCGGAATGTCACACGCCTTCCACCCGCTTTCTAAAATACGTATAATTTGAGATACCATAAACCTGTAATGTCTATCTACTGTGCAAGAATTAAGATGTGCCCATCAATAGGCCCGCGCAGTATTTTTGGTTTGGATCATACTGCGCTCTTCTTACCACGTCTTACTACTTCATAGGTACTAGGTATATAAATTGTGACCTTACTAGCATTCCTGGGTTCTATCTCGCCGCAGATCAAGCAAGCCATTCTGGCCGCTGGTAACAGCCGCAGCCAGCCCAAAATATTTGGGAAGCGAAGCAGGAGACTCTCGCCGGAAAGATAGTGGGCCCGTACTGACTGCACAGCGAAAAAAGTACAGGACACGTTAAAGACGAAAATACGATGAGGGTTTACCGCTATAAAATCAATTCAAAATTTATTACATGATTCAATAGCCTCTGCTTAGAATTAAGGTGGGAATCCCACCGTGGGATGTAACTTGCCTGGACAGCCTTTCTTCGAAGAGTGGCGTCCAATTTAATGCGCTTCTTTAGGATGTCATTGTAGAGGTGCAACACTCGCTGTTTCTCGCGCCGCGGGTAGAAGTAGCTGCAGATCAGCCTGGTGTTGAGAGAATACCGATCAGTATAGTAAAGATTTTTCTAAGAGCTACCAAAAAACTTGATGCAAACTAAATATTACCTTCTCAATCGCGAGGTATAAGGGTTGAGGCAGAGGAGCAGCAGCACCCAAAGATATCCCCCGTAGATTCGCAAATAGAAGATGGCTGGCATTATGCGTGGGTGAGGCAAGCAAGTGTTGGTCGCCGTGCCCTGCACGTGACTTGTACGGAGGTGCGAGATCATCGCGCGGATAGTGTTGGCTACGATTCCTGTCCCTTCCACCTGGATTAGTGAATGCAAGTAAAAGATGGTCGGCATGTTCAAGGGTGAGGCAAGCAGTGTTGGCTACGAATCATGGCTTTTTTACCTAAATTAAAAAATCCTTAACTATTATAGACCACACGGTCGATGAGTAAGCTACAACAAAGCTTAGATAATTTTGAGTTTATATTCTAGCGTGGCCGAAGCAGTGGTGTCCGAGTGGATATGTCGTCATTGACGTCCGACTTTCAATCCGGAGGTTGCGGGATCAAATCCTGGCTCGTACCAATGAGTTTTTCGGAACTTATTATGTACGAAATATCATTTGATATTTACCACTAGCTTTTCGGCGAAGGAAAACATCGTGAGGAAACCCGCATACCTAAATCTGCGAAGAAATTCAAAGGTGTATGTGAAGTCCCTAATCCGCATTGGGCTAGCTTGGGGACTATAGCCCAAGCCCTATCGCGCATGAGAGGAGGCCTGTGCAAACTGCCCATCAGTGGGACGTATATAGGCTGAATTATTAATATATCCTAGCGTTCTCTAATATTCCCTACATTATTATACTACATATTCCCGGTGGCTGTCAGCTGAATATTGTATGATACTAATAACCTCAATCTCCAAATCCCGAGTGCCAGACTCGCCTTCCACCCTAGCATGCTGGCTCACCACATCCAGCGCCTCATAGAACAGCCGGTCCAGCATCACGAACGTGGTAGCTGTCACCACCTGGTTTATAAAGAACAAAAAAACATAATATGGGTACTTCTTATTTTCCTGATGCCAGCCAGAGCTTAATTTAATAAATCGTATAAGCCATGCAAAATCGCTTCCGACGATTCCTACATTTGACCTCTTACAAAATTGTAGGCATGTTTTTGCAGTATTTATACTTAACATTCGGGAACAGAATTAGAACTCTGTATGACCCACCTCTGGGCGGATAGTGTAGGCAGATCTCCGGTAGCTCGGCTTCAGTGAAAACTGGCGTGAATCCGCGCAGGACCGGGTAAAATGGCGTGCTCTGGTGTTGGATGCCAAGACTCATTTTGGGTCATTGCGGCAAACTAGTAAGTACGAGTATGACCCACTTCTAGCAGCACCTTGAGCATCTGCGCCAGCAACCGATGGCGGTCTGCCGTGGAGTATGCTAGCGAGTATACGTCTACGTAGCGACTGCGCTCCATCTGTGGTATTTTAGTTATTTACGATACAAGTGCGGAAAAGAGGAAATTCGAAACGAGTGGCGATAAATTAAAACACGACCGCAGGGAGTGTTTTAAACAGGGACCGGACAACCCTTTCCGCGATAAAACCCTTTCAATGGGCGACACTTAAACACGGCTAACACATTGAAAGACTTTCCCTTTTGAACTGCAAGCCCATTCATACCCCTACCTTTGACTAACTCTTACCGAAAAGCTAACCAAAAATAAGGCTAGCCCTTAATAAGGGTTACCCTTATCTTTAAGCGCTTTTTATAAAGGTTTCCCTTTGCGTGAAAGAGACAGGATTAGTATATATCTACGGTAGTGTATGAAAAGGAAAGAAAATACGTGCCTAGTCAAAGAACGCCGCCGTCGATCGCTCGGATTCGAAGTAATGTGTGCTTTATGAACAAGGTAGACGACTTAAATTAGCACGCTTATATACTAAAAGTGAAGCCCTTTATAAGGCTAACCCTTATAAGCAATATGCAAGGTGTTGGTGAGCGGATGATAAGGGTTTTGTAAGGGTATTTGGGCTACCGATTACTCAAATGTGGTAGCTTTATATAAGGGTTTTTAAAAGCAAAACAAAGGGTTTCGTCTGGCAAAGGGTATGGTGAGTTAAGCCTTATGCAATACCCTTATAAAACCCCGATAAGGGATAGCGGGCCGGTCCCTGGTTTTAAATCGACACGAGTTGCCAATTACCTATTCGCACGTGTATCGTACAACGTTTTACAGTACATATGGCCCTTTAAACTGAGACAACTGAGACATATGCACGAAAAGTGCTATTTGACGCACTAGTGCGAGAAAGTAGCACCATATATATGTACTGTAAAATAACTTAAATAGAGAGTTAGCACAGAAGGAAATTCACTGTCTATATATTTCGACCGTACCCAAAGATACAAAACTATTTAAATTCGATTACCTTTTTCAAAGGCAAGAGCGTGTACTGACTCCTCATAAGCCTCCGCCTCTCGATTTTTCTAAACAAGTCGGTGATGTACACGTTATCAAAGTCGGTGTTCGTGAGGAACAAATCGTGATAAGCTTGTGCTGCTACGGCTATCCGCAGGAACAGTATGGCTTGGCACACATTTACTACGGTGAGGGCGTTCTGAATAACTGAAAATTTTTCTTCGAAGGCTTGTTTTACGCGGTCGCCGGTCTGTTTCGCGGCCTGAAACTCATATATCATTTTTAACGCACTCACGAGAAATGGTATTTCAGAAAATCCATACCAAAATGTTTTTGATTAGGTATAGATATAGAAGAAATGTAAAGAAAAAACCGTGACTAAACTAAAGGAACTAGGTTTGACAGCTAAAATAGATGACGCTGTACTGCGCTACATGTTTTTCAACATAATGTATGGTATGGAATGGAGCCGTGCCGCGCCTTCCACCGTAACCTGTCAAGTTAACAATTTTTTTCTTAATACTTTCCGCATCTTAAACAGTCAACGAATCTATGTGCATATGCTCAAGCCTCTACCATTTTCTTGAGTACCTGAACATCAGCATATGCATCATTTTCATTCGGTTCTTGGTAGCTTACAACTATTTCATCGGGACCTTTTATTAACTCGGCCTTGGCTTCTTTGAGGGCCGCGTAACCAACACCTAACCCTGCAGATATCTGCGAAGAACATTAAAATACTAGTTAAAGTATTTAAATACTAGGAACCTAGATTATCTGCAATCGCTTAGGTTACTTAATTAAGTACAAGAATAGATAAGGCACATAAAGTCTCCACAGAAGCGTCGGTATTCCAGACAGGAATTTATAAGTTGTATCTCTTTTGTCGAAGTGACGACTTCGACATATCTAAGTTCGATTTCTATATGAATATGACCGATTTTGGACAATATAAGTAGACATTCCGCCGCTTCTGTTGCGCCTGCGGTGTAGTCTGTATTAAATAATGTGTAGACAAGTTATTCAACGACGCACTCCACGATGTCATTTTGCAAAATATAGGAATCGGAAGTCTATTAAGGTGGTTCGATTTTCATACAAAATTCAATCTGCTTTAATTAAGGCACTACACACTATTACTACAGAAATATTTGCTCATTTATCTACTTTCGAATATTCGTTTGCGCTAAATTAATAGAAAAACTTTGTTTCATACAGAAATCATACATAAATCAACGTAATTTTTTCATCAATTTTACGTATGTGTGTGTCACAAATGTCGTGTACAAATACGTTGCGTGCGGCGTTGCCACTCTATGACGTTGGCGACGTTGCCTGGGCCGACCTGGCAGGATTTGCAGTGCCGTCATGTTTAGTGCATTTTTATTTGACAGTGTTGACACTGACACATAGGGTCATGTTTATTGTGACATCAATTTGTTTGTATAAATTGAAAATGATAGCAACGTCTAAATCAAGTTACAAAAATCATCGGTGTTCTGGTCCGCGAAAATCCAGAAAAAATCAGACTCAATTGAAGCGGAATTCATGATGGTGAAGTTTCGTAAGGTAGGTACAGTTTCATTCCTTCATTGTACATTGTAATTTTCTCGTGCCGATCTTTTTAGAAAATAATTCTCACTTCTTCCGTAATGGTAGATATAAGCAGTGAACAATACCTATATAATGTAATTATTACTGTTTTGGTTGCCGAATAGTCAATGTGTCACTAACTCTAGGTTTTTTTAGGTATTGTGCAAAATGAAGAGGCATTCTTGGAAATAAAATGTTTTCCTTCATTAGCCAGAAAAAATCAGGACATCCTCACTGCAATAAAGTATAATAAAACATTTCCTCTTCTTTCTTCCTATAACATTAGAGATTTTGTGCTATCATGATATTAATTTTCTTTCAGGTACAGGGACAACTACGGATAACAAATATGAAAAAATGTTATTTCATTTGTTGTGTGAATCCATCTACACCAACAAGACATCCACTGCTGGACATAGGCCTCCCCAGGGATCTCCACAACGACTGGTCTTGCAAGACCGGCCAAAATATCGAGAAATAAATAATATAAATAAACATGATAAATATCCCGTTTTCTATAATAGTTATAATTAGAAGGCCATGCAATGTACCAACTCACTGTACCTACTTGAATCAAAAAAAATATATAAAAAAAGTTTTAATTTTATTTTACAATTACTACTTTATTATTAGTACATTACGATACAAGTGCGAAAAGTAGGAAATTGGCAACGAGTGGCGATAAATTGAAACACGACCGAAGGAAGTGTTTTAATCGACACAAGTTGCGAATTACCTTTTCGCACGTGTATTGTACAACGTTTTACAGTACATAATTATGGCCCTCTACATTTTCGACATATGCACGTATTGTACTAATTACCGCACTAGGGCGGTAACGTATATGTAGCACCATATGTACTAAAAAGTATTTTACAGTACATATGGTGCAACTTTCTCGCCCTAGTGCGTAAAGAGCACTTTTCATGCATATGTCGAAAGTTTGAAGGGCCATATGTACTGTAAAACGTTGTACGATACACGTGCGAATAGGTAATTCGCAACTCGTGTCGATTTAAAACACTCTGCGGTCGTGTTTTAATCTGTAGCCACTCGTTTCGAATTTTCTCTTTTCCGCACTTGTATCGTAAATAACTATTTCAAACTGCAAGGGTACGATGATAGATCTCAATTCAATATAATTTTGCAACATTTGGCATTATTAGGTTATGAATTGTATGGAGATGAAATCTATCATCGAAGTACCCTTTCAGTTTGAAAAATACTATAGAGGCTGGGCAGTAAGGGATTGCTTTACTTGTAGAACTATATTTAGCGCTTTAAAAAAAACTGATACCTGACACTTACAAACCTGGACTTCCTTGGGCTAGTGCTACTAAGAATCGTCAGTATTCTCCATCCTTTCTGAGTTGGAAGAACCCAAAAAGGTGAGACTTGTGAAAGTCAGGTTTTCAATATATGTGGCGTTTTCAACCAAACGGGTACCTACTTATTGTTGTCATATTTCCATAAAGCTTCAAAATGAAATCAACCTAATCGACAACCGACAATGTGGTACCTTTTAGTTCAAAACGTCACATATTTTTATAAAACGTTATAAACTAATTTATTAATAATACTGAATATCTGGGAGAAAAAGAAAACATAAGTAAAATGCTCAAAATGCTCTTTTTCCCAGAGATAAGACCTAGCTCGATCGAACCCCTTACAGCAAATTTCATCGAAATCATTAGAGCCGTTTCCGATATCACTGAAATATATTTCGGTTATATCGGAATCGGACAAGAATTCGAAGACTAAAAGGTATAAGAAACATAACACAAAAAGGACAAAAAAAAGTACCCCTGACGTACCAGTCTCGAACCCGAATCCTCTGGCACGTATTTCCACGAACATACCGCAACGCCATTGCAGCATACTTACACTGCATGAAATTGTCTACTACAAGCATCACGGAAACACTGTTTGCATGTGTGAGTAATAGTAGGAAATAGCATGACAGAAACACTCTGTCGACTTTAAAAGTGTTTTTTGCACTAATGAAGTATTCAATGTTTATTATAATAGTTCAATATTTATGTAAAGAGTGCGCTAAACATTCTTTTAAGTATACAGATACCAACACTATTCCACAAAAAAATTAAACCTGAAAATTTGCGAAAGTGACGCCATCTAGCGGGGTTTAAGCTTTGGGTAACCTAGTCGAACCACCTTAAAAGAGACCAAACTTCGTAGAATCGACGTTAAAAATATCACCTGTTTCCTATTCTCGGATTTGTTGAGACCTCGTCGGGACGCACCATATGCAACACGTTGCATGCGGATTGTAGCCGCAAAAAGTACTTTATAAGTATGTTTATGAAATTTTGCTTTAGCATTTTGCACTTTATCAGAAGCCTATAGAATACTTTTTATAATATCCTTTTGATAGAACTGACTTGAGTTTTAGAACAGGCCCTTTTTATGGGTAGTATAGGGTATCGTAAACTTAATGTACTGTCCTTTATTTATGTCCTAATGTATGACGTATACTGATTTTTCCCACGAAACACTTCTTTTAGATTAAATACCTTTATTCAGATTAAAGATAATCAACGCCTACGTTACAGTTGGTCTTTGAGCAAAAAATTGGAGAAATACTTATTGCTTATTATAAAGTTAAAATGAGCAAACCTGCGTTCTGCTATCACAAATGCCAGCCCCCAGCGCGCTTGGCACGTCACGTGCCGCTCGCGTCATCAGCGGCGCGCAAAACACAGCCGCGACGTTCCACGGCAGCTTGTCGGCGCACCCCTGCCACGTCTGGAATCAACCAGCTTATAGACAGATTCAACAGATTGTACCTCTAGCACACGTTCGTGAGACAGTGTCATGGCTCTCTTGATGTTTGGGTCGCAAAGTCGCGCTTGGCACATCACGTGCCAGTCGCACATTTATCATTGCGCTTCACACTGTTCCTTGCTATGTCAGTGCAGAATTAGCTTAGACGGACGTGGACTCTATAATGTGTTCTGTCCTTTAATGCAGGGTGATTTTCTAATAAAAATTCCTTTGAAAGATAGATAACCAGCAACATCAACGATATGAAGTATAACGGTCGTAATGTTTCCGTTCCGTTCGTCATGATTTCGTTCTACACGCATTTTCCATGAAGTCTGTTACACACCTAGGGCAGTAAAGAAAGAAACGTGTCGGATCACATGTCATTGTTGGCCAAGGCGAAGCTGAGGTCAGGAAATATGATCTAAGGCTTTAATATCTACTGGCCGAGGTGTGTATATAATAATATATAGGCAGGTATACTATTTTTTTATCGACGCGCGGAGCCGGAAAGCGGCAACTTCGTTTAGCGCAGCGGGCGGAGAAGAGAAAATAAAATTTCTTGCCTGTAACATCTGCTCTTGGCTGCGCGACACGGCCGCAGACAAGACGTTGTTGCAGCGGTATTCCGTTTTCTTGAGATATTCTTTCTGGTACACCTCAGTTGATTGGTCTTTTGGTAAAATTCTAAAAGCCAATGTAGGGGAGCATATTTTAACTCTTAGTTATGGTTTCTCAATAACAATTTGACGAGATTTACTTTAGAATTCATTTAGTATTGCAGTCAGAGCTTTTCTCGGTCGAGTATCAGTTGGGCATGTTGTGTTCCAAATAGGTGTTTCCAAGTAGCTAGATGATCTGCATAGATTCGTCTCATTCATTCACGCTATTCAGATACATCAGAAACAGATACCTATCCTACCAAAAACATTTTCATGTAAAATGCCAAGGCTCGCACTACCAAAAAGTTACCCGATCTCTTGTAGAGCCAAGCTTCTAACTCTACAAGCCCTAACTTTACACTCTACACCTTAGTCAAAATTTGTGGCTTGGCCGTTTGAGATGATGGGCTGATTATGAAAGTGCAACATTGGCCCTGCCATTTAAATAAGGAATTTAGGTATATGACTATTAGGTTAAAACTCCTTGGATTCTAGCATAAAAATGATGACAGGTCTGTGGATTCTGGTAAGATCTCAGGTAAGACGCGCGCCGAACACAGCCATTTGTTGATAATCGTACGTTATAAAATACCTATAGATAACAGTGCTTACTGGTATTTGCACTCGATGTGACCGGAGCGATTCCCTTGAATCAAATCGTCGGCTGTACGCGTCAGTTCAGCGCTTTGATGCAGCTCGGTGGTTAGTTCGATTTCGCTTTCTATTGGCGCAGTCACGTCTTGGAAGTAACTGGTGAATAATTATAATTAAATCAACATTATAGTAAATACTCTTGAGAGTTCTAAGTCGTCGCTGCCTTGATATCAAACTGTTCCATTTTAGTTTGAAGGAATATATTATGTAGCCATCCTCATCTGAGATGTTGAGTCAGCTTTCAACAACCATACCTACCTACCCGTAACTTTAGTGGAACTTAATTTTTGTACTACTTATTTTCTAAACTGCCTGCCACTGAAAAGTACCAATTGAAACCTATTTTTGTAGAAGATTGACTATGCCTTAAAATAAGTTGCGAGGTGCCAAACATTGGTAGTTGGTGGTATTCGACATTTGGGACCCGATCTATCGAAATTACATTTGTTGCCAATTTGTAATTTCCTTTTACTGCAACTTCCGTTTTTTTTATCCAAAGCAACTGCTACTAATAACAAATCTCTTTATCTATATATTAGAGAAAAAAAACGAACTTCAGAGTATCTGCAGCTTGTTTGATCTCGTCATCCATCCCCTCTACAGTTTGACGCAGCGGGCGCGCGATCAGTGCATCCCGCACACCGGACAGGTTATGGGCCAACTCGTTGCTACACGCGAATACTCTCACCACCTCGCGAGCGTTTAAACTCATGTTCATGATGGGCCCTGAAAGTTTTTGATGTAGCATAAAAAGCAACAATGGGAAACAGAAAAATGCTTTAGATTTGCTTGCGGTTATATTGTCAACTAAAATGTATCGCATATCTAGGGTTGAAAAGGTTAGGGTAAGGTTAGAGTAAGGCTGCCTGTCCACTGAGGCGGAGACTAGCGGAAATGTGTGTGTGTGTGTGTGATCCAGCGGAGCGGAGATGACAAGTTGACAAACCAATGCTATTCCCCACATCTCCGCCACAATGGACAGGCAGCATAGGTATGCGCTTACCTGCAACAACATAAGTCAGTATCAGTCCCTTCAACACGCGGCGCCCGTCCTTGCCGAGGTACATAGGAATAGTCAGGAAGGAAATGCATCGTATTTGAATTGCGGCTACATTTAATAAACCTGAAATTAACTTATGAAGTCTGTACCTGGTACCATTGCAATACCTACTATTAAAAAACTGTTAAGTATTACTTAAATAAACTCATATTGTCTTCTTGTTTAATGTGGTCCATTTAGCATGAAAGTGTGAAATCGGCCAAGAGCATGTCGGGCCATGCTCAATGTAGGATTCCGTAGTTACCCTTAGTAGATATTAAGTATCATGTACATTACGATCAGGAAGCAAAGCCGCGGACGGATAGACAGGAGGACATGGCGAAACCATAAACAGCCCGGCCATGACTTCGCGCGGCGGCGGCGGCGGAGAGCGGCGGCCATAGGTGGGAACGAAAGATCGGATCGCTGTGTCTCTCTCGAACCTATGGCCGCTGCTCGCCGCCGCGCCAAGCGATGTCGTGGCCGGGCCGTAAGGGTTCCTAGTTGACTACGAAACCCTAAAATTGTTGACATTTGTCTAGCAGGGTTATAAATCTGCAAGCTAAGTATAAAGTAACTCACGTACGTATACGTACTACGTATGGTTACGTACGTAGTAAGTTTTAAAAGCAACTCACGTATGGTGCGACAATGCACACTTAGCGTACAACTTTTAATTGTATTTTCTACATTTTTGTATGGATAGAAAATTGTATGGTGTTTGCTTAGGTTTATTTGTTGTGAGAGCAGGATATCTTACTCATATACGTCGAAATTAAAAATGGTTATAGCGCCTTATAGCTATAATAAAAACTGGTTATCGAAGCAAACTCCAAGTGAAGATATGAAGTGACTAACCAAGGGTTACACTTAGAACTATAGATACAACACATCCCACGTCGTAGGACATCAAGTCGCTCAGCATAAAGTTATAGTACAGCTGCCCCAACACAAAACCCCCGAAGAAAGCAACACAGGCTCTTAAGCACTTCACAATTCCTTCGACTGCCATATTGAAATGAAAGCGTTTAATATAGTTTTATATACACGTACCTACGTAAAACTATTTTTAAATAATAAAGCACTGTATGGTTCTAAGATAATAAAATATTACACTATTTGGTCAAAGAAAACAAACCAATTTCCATAGCAAAACGTCACTCTGTCATGCGACTCTTGCGTCAACGGAACGCCAACGCCAGTTCATTTTGAACTTCAACATTACTTTTGGAAGAGGTGAAGGTGAGTCAGTCGTCAGGCTTTGGGTAACTGACTGATGCATGTTTATTTAAAAAAGAAGAACCGACAATAAAAAAATATGAACACCGAATATTTGGATTTAGATTTTGTTGCCAACGAGTTGCCAATCCACATTGTTCAGACTATAATCTAAACAGTATAACTCTTGCCATATAAATGAGAATAATAGCGCCCTCTTGACAATGATCATATATTCCTGGTCAGTGTTCACAATTATGATTTACCCCACTTAGTTTACCCTTTGTAACTTCTAACACTGATTTAGCAGTAAAAATCGATATTTTAATTTTATGTATTATTTTTCCCAGAATCGGTAAACAATTATGTGACACATATAATAATTTCGGGCATAAAGAAAAAAACATGCATTTAAGGGTTAAACTTCACATTCACACTTCGCGCCAATAAACAGGGGGCACAGGCACACGTAGGCTGCTCCCTCCAGTTCAAGCAAGCTCCCTATAAGATATAATCTAAGTCTAAGATAAAATCGCGCCCCGAGTAAAAACGTGTGTCGTAAAGTAATAAAAATCTAAGAGGATCTGTTTAGGAATAAAAAAATAGAAAAATATTTTTCGATCAATATTTATTTTATAAGTCTTATAAAATTCAATAGTTAACTACATTGTATAAAGAGAAATCAGACGACATTTTATTGAGAAACTATAAAAACGAAATGCCTTAAGCAGTTAACAGCGCATTCAAAATGCCAATTACAATAAATTAACGATCACTAGTGCCGTTGGCCCGAGGTACACGTAATTTACACATTTTTTTTATTTAAAATGTAGTCCGTCCAACCAAACGCCTTAGTATACCTAATAGTACAGATGTAGTGAACAATCCTTTACCACCGTATTCTCACGGAAACGCACGAACGTGTTATGTTTTTTAGTCAGTCTCAGTACAAAAAGTACTGAGGTTAACTGAAGTAGCACGACAAAAACGTTTCCGAGAAAATACGATGGCAAAGGACGTTTACTACATGTAATAGTAGAAAACATATTCGCATCTCTTTTTCAGGGCGTTCGGCACCAAAAGTTATGTCACCGCTGGTTGGTTGAAGTCCAGGGATAAACATTTGGTTGAACATACAGTTTTAGCTACAATATTACACCTTATTACCTAAAAATAAGGTATAATTTTGTGTGGACAGTCAGTTTCTAGCTTATACTATAGTATGACACCTAGCAGGTTTAGGTACGTAAATTCATTAATACTTCACAATGAAGAGTAAATGTTATTAAAAATTTGGCTACAGTATAATGGTATACGTAGTTACAATCAGTGTTTGTATATTAATATTACGGGTAAAATCCATTTTCAAAATCAGACTTTTTATGGATACATCAACATAAAGAACAGATAATTACTCTTTTATGGTAGAAATGCCAAATAAATACCTACATAGTAATAACATATGAGAGCAGAGAATTTTATATGTTGAAGAGTTATTTATTGACGTATGTATTATTTCCTTACTTGGATACGAAAGCATATACTTTATCATACGTCAACCAACTCGGACCATAATTTAAACGTATTTTGAGAATATAATTTATACGCAAAACAGTCACGTTATCTTTTTATAAAGTGAGTTCGAATAAATACGAATGATTGTAATGCAGTTATTTGCACCGTGGGAAAAGCTATGTTGTCCCATATAGTATCAGAAGATGGGTCATACTGAGATTAATAAAAAAAAACCAGTCTGTTTCCGAAAGTTAAGGACACTGAAGCCAATTTTAAGTTGTAGTATAGTACCTACAACAAAATACAAATAAAAAAAGGAATAAATGTTAAGTAACAGCAAAGCTGCTACTAACATGCTGCGGTTAATCGAAAGGGTTGGAAGTCTAGGGGGAAGGCCTTTGCCTAGCAGTGGGACACTTAAAAAAAACAGCAAAGAGAATTAAGAAGACATATGAGTGCTAACTCCATACATCGGTTTTGTTACCAAAAAGACTATTATTTTCGTAGTCTACATATAGCGTCAAGTAGCGGATCGATCAGAACTGCTACTCTACCAGGCCTCCGTCACTCGCTCAAGGCCACGCGCTATATGCCTACCGCTCGGCGTATCGTCGACGATACAACCGACAGAGGGCCGCCGAACGCCCGCCTGAGCGCTCGCACCGCACGTTTCCCGCGCTTACGCTTAGAAATGCCGAAACCACGTAATTATTGTGCAGTAGATGGGTGTAAAAGTCAAAAAACATTTTTTTTTCGTTTCCGAGAGACGAAGAAAGGTGAGTAGTATTTTAAATCTATATTTATGAATTTTGTCACCATTTATTTCTTTGTACATAATTAGGTAAATCGTAAATTAAGGAGTTTTTGAGTCAGTTGATAGGTGTGATAAGTGTTGTTTTTAAATATTTGCGTGACTCGCACGCCGGGCAACACAGTCTCGACTCTTTGTGCGCGTACTTATGGTACATTTCTTCTCGTCCTGAGCAGCAGGTATTATTATTAAAATTTTGTAGGCTATTATAGCGTAGGTATTTTCGCGTTTGTTTGGGAATGATGTATCTGTTACGTAGTAACTATTTATTAATCTGTGACTCGACACAGAATGTCACATGTGTCGCGACTGACGAAATGCGTATTGCTCAACAATTTATAACTAATATTATAAATAAATGATTTATGATTTATAAGCAGAATGAGTTGAAAATACAGTTCCGGTTACTCTGGTTATAATATTAGCTGAAAATCGTCGACCATTAGACTTTCCGTTTGCAGCGAAATCTATTGTCAAGTAGCAGTACTGAGAGTTCCGCTACTTGACGCTAGATGTAGACTACGAAAATAATAGTCTGTTTGGTAACCAAACCGATGTATGGAGTGAGCACTCTATGGCTTCTTAATTCTCTTTGGTAACAGGGAGAGCTCTAAATTAATTCCTCCATTTTACTCTAGCAAGCCTTTGAATGTCACGCCTATCTATTTGCGGCGCGTCATAGTGAACCTTGTTGAAATGCACGAAGGTTGATATTGGTCTGTAGCCGCGCGCATCAGCTGACGTCTTTGGCGGTCAAAGGGTACAATGACGAGTAAGGTCAGAAGTTGTGGACACTGGGCAAGTGGGCAGGCCATATGCTAGATAGAAGGATGTAGGTTGTGACTTGTGAGGAAACTAGTATGCTCTAGATTTACTGGCGAACACGCCGCGAACAGGGCACTGGCGCACTGCACATCTTACTACGTACTGTCCGCGCGCGAATTCCGTGCACGGCTGAGGAATATTCGGAATGGGCGTCATATCAGTGGTGTCATTTTGTACGTACGGGCGCGGCGGACCCCCCCCCCCCCCTTCCCCCTCTGAATGCACGGAATTGGCGCGCGGACAGTAATTTATGTTAGTGTTAGGTCCCGAGTCTTTTTAGTCTAAATTTGAAAAACTAGTATTTATAGTTTGTCAAAGGACTGTCTCATTTCAAACATAGAGAATCATACTATCTTCGTCTTACACTAGTACTAGCACCCAAAAGAAAGGGATGAGTATAGTTTTTTTTATTCTTATTTACTGACAATTTGGTTTGACCAACTATACAAGTATTAGGGTGGTATTACACCTGTCCAATTTCTTTGTCCAATGTGTATTGCGTCTCACATTTTGCTTAATGCGAGAGTGAGATGCAATCGCATTGGTCAAAGAAATTAGACAGGGATACCACCTTAGCGCTTAAAAAACTTCCGAGTCTTTTAAGGCCGTTTGCCGCTGTCTTTGTCACATTTCGCAAGAAAGAACGGGAAAGAACATACGCGCCAAGTGTCAATTCTGATCGAATTCTTTTTTGTTTATAATAAATAACCGAGTAAAGTAGGATTAAAAGTCCGAGTTAGAGGTTACTTTGGGAATTAATTGTATCGAGCGAAGTGTCATAATTCGTGTATCGGAAGCTATGTTGTTAAAGATAATATAGTCAAGAACTACATATATTTTTTCCACGTCTACGAATATCAACGCCTCTTAGAAAAAAGATCATATAAGGAGATTTTTTCGCCTTCTGGCTCAGGGAACCGCCTTAAGTCCCGAGTCGAGTCCTTTCTTGAGTCTTTTATAAGCACAACACAAAGACTTCAGCGTCCGAATAGAGACTTCATCAACAATGTTACAGGTTTTAAGGGTTTTATCTAAATAACAGGTAAGAAAAGAAGACACGAAGAAAACTGCATTTTTTTTGTTTAATAAATGAATTGAAAGTTATCTGAAAAGGACAGGAGTCTAGAAAAGACTCCGGTTCTGTAACAAACTAAAAGGACTCGAGTCATAACCAACACTAGTTCATGCGAGCAGTGAGCGAATCCTGAGCAGGCATATGGACGCCCCTTTAGAAGTCTGTGTACAGTCACCTGCAATCATATGTTATACGATCTTATTTATAGAGCCATAAGAGCGTGTCACATATTTTTGCGGCCTTCGAAGAGTAACATATTATTGCAGGTGACTGTAGAGTAGTAAATTGCTTTAGGCTGATTATGAATATTCAAAGCTCCCATGTCCCAATCTATCCAGAACAGAAAGGAGCAATGTGCAATCCTTCACGAGCCTTCAGTGGCAGTTTACGCCTGCGCGGTGGGTCCGTGCGGCGCCGGGGCGTAGTCCTCGCTGGCCTCGGTCACCATGGGCTCCTCCTCCTCGGGCTCCGGGATCTCGCAGATCTTGGGCCCGTACAGGAGCAGGTAGGCGCAGTGCCAGTCACCTGAAATTATTGAAGATTATTTCCTATACAATCGGGGGTAGGGCGCACATGGCTTGTGAAACAGGTGTTTTGTCAGACGAATACTTACTGAATACTGTTGCCGCGTAGGACCCAGGCCACGTAGTGCCTCGGGCACAGTACTCACCTCCTCCGCTGAGCTTGAGCACCTCCTCCTCAGGCATAGTGCTGACCTCCTCCGCTGAGCTTGAGCACCTCCTCCTCGGGCACAGTACTCACCTCCTCCAATGAGCTTGAGCACCTCCTCCTCGGGCACAGTACTCACCTCCTCCAATGAGCTTGAGCACCTCCTCCTCGGGCACAGCACTCACCTCCTCCGCTGAGCTTGAGCACCTCCCGCTCGGGCACAGTACTCACCTCCTCCGCTGAGCTTGAGCACCTCCTCCTCGGGCACAGCACTCACCTCCTCCGCTGAGCTTGAGCACCTCCCGCTCGGGCACAGTACTCACCTCCTCCTCGGGTACAGTACTCACCTCCTCCTCGGGTACAGTACTCACCTCCTCCGCTGAGCTTGAGCACCTCCTCCTCGGGAACAGTACTCACCTCCTCCTCGGGCACAGTACTCACCTCCTCCAATGAGCTTGAGCACCTCCTCCTCGGGCACAGCACTCACCTCCTCCGCTGAGCTTGAGCACCTCCCGCTCGGGCACAGTACTCACCTCCTCCGCTGAGCTTGAGCACCTCCTCCTCGGACACAGCACTCACCTCCTCCGCTGAGCTTGAGCGGTTCCCGCTCGGGCACAGTACTCACCTCCTCCTCGGGCACAGTACTCACCTCCTCCGCTGAGCTTGAGCACCTCCTCCTCGGGCACAGCACTCACCTCCTCCGCTGAGCTTGAGCACCTCCCGCTCGGGCACAGTACTCACCTCCTCCGCTGAGCTTGAGCACCTCCTCCTCGGGCACAGTACTCACCTCCTCCGCTGAGCTTGAGCACCTCCTCCTCGGGCACAGTACTCACCTCCTCCGCTGAGCTTGAGCACCTCCTCCTCGGGCACAGTACTCACCTCCTCCGCTGAGCTTGAGCACCTCCTCCTCGGGCACGGGCGTGACGGCGTCGTCGTCGCAACGCAGCCACGTGTTGCCGCGCAGGACCCAGGCCACGTAGTGACCGCTGGTCGCCGAGCGGCCCTTGTGCGTCAACACGGCTTGGAGACGGTAGTACCCGCTGTTGTTGCTGCCTGCGTCTGTAAACAAAAAAAATGAGACTCCAATTCGCATTATCGCTCACGCTCACGCTTTACGCGCATGACATGAGCACGACGAGTCACTTTCTGTACACCGCACGGTAGTAAGAGAGAAGCACTATAACTAGCTGGTTTAATGTACTGAAGCCAACGTCAATTTGACAGTTATTTTCGCGGGAATTCCCAAGTAGTAACTCACAAGGTGATGTGTACAATGAGCATCTGTTGTCGCTCCGCTGTTGGGTTGAGGAGCGGTAGTCATCATAACGAAAAAAAAAATCATTTCCTAACGATTAAGAATTTATAAAATTAGACAAAAAATTAAGCTTAGAATAAATTTAAAAGTGGATAAATTACTGCCTTGGATGAGCCTTGAACTCACGGCCTCTGGATCGACCTCCACCGCTCTGCCAACTGAGCCACCAAGACCTCATCCATAGTCAGCAAATCTATATGGGTTCGCAGACGTTTCTGCTAGTTAAAAATTAAATTAAATTAAGACAAAAAAAAATTTTAACGAAAAAAGTCTCTTCACAAACTTACCATTTTCAAACCAATATGGCAATGCTCTTTTAGGTTTGGAGTCCTTTTTGCTGTCGCCGTGGTTCTTATTCTTCGCGTGTAACGATGACTCGACTGACGCGTCTTCTAATTCCTGCAATAGGAATAATTTTGTCAGTCAAGCTAATAAATATAACAAAGTTTTAAAAACTGGCACAAATTTTAAATCAATTTATATTTACTAAGATGGCTTAAAAATAACAACCTCATTTAAGTAGTGGTTATTTTAAGTTTAGCCCTAACTATTTTAAACGCCTCGCCACGCCTATTACATATATTTAACACGCCATTATAAACCTTATCAGAATGCAAGAAGGTTCATCTTACACTGTAACCGTGCGCGTCTGTGGACGTCTTTATGAGAGATTTCAATCATCAAAATACTTTAATACAGAAAACCAACTGAACCCTAACTCAATAAAGTCCATTTTAACTTGAATTCCTCATCGGCGTGAGCAACTCCTGTAGCTTCGGAGTACAGTCAGCTGCAGAGAAAAGTGACCCCTCTGCATAGAAGGTTGTATGCAAAGGTGCTAAGCGAATAAGTAATGCTAACTGTACATAGTTCGTACACATCTAACTCCACAGCGAGCTTGACATTCTTCAGATTATTTCCGTAGATCTATTGACAACGTAATAGTACATTATGATACAAGTGTGCTAAGTTGGTCATTACACACGAGGCGATATTGTGCGCGCGAGCTGTAAGCGAGCGCGCAATAAGAAAGCCGATGTGTGTAATGACCAATGCACACGCGTTTCATACGACGTTTTTCAACACACTTGCGAGAAAAAAAAGAAACTTTCATATTAATCAAATTTTAATAGTTAAAACAGTTAGTATTGTGTGTTTCATCTGTCATACTCGTACTGCCGGCCGGCCCTCGCTCGCCCCGGCCGCGGGCGGCGCGGCGGGCGGGCCGGCCTGGCCGCGCACTGCGCAGGCGCGAGGAGCGCGCCCGTGCCCGCCAGTCCGACCAATTAAAGAAGGCTCCCTTTCCATGCATATTATTAGCAATCAGTTAGCTTCTTAATTCAGTCGGATAATATAATGAAAAAGCACGAGTGGAATAATACACTGAACGAGTACGCGTGTTTAATATCTAGGATTATGAGCCAAAAATGTTGAAAAATAAATTAAAGTACAACGCAATAAGGTATATTTTACCTTGAACTTATTCCTCATCGGCATGAGCCTCTCCTGCAGCTCCGGTGTGCACAGCTCGTACACATCCAGCTCGACGGGAAACTTGACATCCTTGAGAATCTTCGCGTAGATGGACTCCTTCTCTTTGAAGTAGAAGCGGATGAACTGCACTGTCAGGTATGCTGGGAGACGGCTGATTTTTGACTGAAACATACAAACATACATAGTCAATCTGAAATAGATATCATACACTAAAGAAAAAGTGACCAAGTCCACCGGTGACCGAAGCGGGAATCGAACCCGCGTCTTAAGCTTACGCGGCTAACTTGGTCACTTGGTTGTTGGCGGTGGACTTGGTCACTTTTTCTTTAGTGCATAATATCTATTTCAGTTTCTAATTTATATATAAGTTATAATTTATTTATATTTATATAATATTTATTATTGTTGTAAGCACTTGACGAAGCCTGCGTTGCTGATCATGAACTATGTGTTGTATATAATAAACTTAATAATTTGTCAAAAAAAAAAAAAAAAATTACCAGACTATGTATTAAAAATAGATAGTAAGCTCCAAATGTGCTTAGAAATATTAAAATAGTCGGTTATCAGAGTTTCTACCAATTTTTTGGCTAGTGTAAAACATTCCCGCACCAAAAACCCCGATGTATGAGAATGATCATTTGTTTCTGATAAAACCTACTTGTTTATGTAAACCGCAAGCCGCTAATTTATATATAACAGACATAATAGTGTGACTACTTAAAACACAAATCAAAATCACTACATAGTATAAAACAAAGTCGCTTTCCGCTGTCTGTCCGTCCGTCTGTCCCTATGTATGCTTAGATCTTTAAAACTATGCAACGGATTTTGATGCGGTTTTCTTTAATAGATCTCTATCTATCTATTGATTCAAGAGGAAGGTTTATATGTATAATTTGTAAAGATTTTGTGTAAATTTGTTAAACTACCCGTGCGAATCTGGGGCGGGTCGCTTATTTCATAAAAATTATTCGATTTGTACCCTAGTTGGATACATAATCAATTTATTCTGTTAGATGAAGATGTTGGGACTTCAAGAACTGTTTTTATTGTAGACAGCAGAAAAAAAAAAAAGATGATACATACTGTTTTTGTGTAGATCGCATCTCTTCCCAGCGTTTCTGATAGTTTTGTGATTTGCTCTGACATTTTCTGTAAACAAACGAAAACACGTAGAGTAAGTTTTCGGGCGAGTTGAGATTAATAATAATAATAGTAAGTTAGTAACAATATACATAAACGCAACATTTCACCGATAAAATCGCAATTTCCTTGTTTTCCATACATTGGAACGGCTTCTAAGCAAAGTGACACAGTGAAGTCATGATGTGTTGCCATTTGTGTTAGAGCGTTTGGTCAGTAAAGTGGCGATGACAGACTTTGACCATCATTTGTGACTTTTGTATTGCTTTAAGACAATGGGTCCCATACAGACATTTGATCCTCAAAACAAACCTGATCGACTGATCTCATTAAAAAAAATTGTCAACTGTCCTATTGATCTCATACCTAATGCTAGCGACCGCAGCGAAAGGCAGCGTGAGGTCAGCTAAACAGGGCTGAGATTACCAGTGTATTATTATCCGTTGAAGTAGGGGGCAGTACTGCAGTACTCACCGAGCGCAGCCCCGACTGCAGATACTTGACGTCCTGTGAGATGAAGCAGGACAGCTGCAGGAAGGTCTCGTGCGCCTTGGTGGGAGGCTCCTCGGCCTCCGAGCACACTAGCTCCACGTCCAGGGTGCCGCCGAAGTACTGCTCTACTACTGATGTCCTGTTAAAAAAAATCGTCATATTTATAGTATGAATTTTCTCTAATGATTTTTACGCCTAAGATAAGATTATGCGAGCGTTTAAATAGCGGCTGCATCGTGGTGGTTTTAAGGTTCAGATATATGTAATAATATGAGCTATCGCCTACAATGAGGTGGTTGATGGTCCTACATTATCAAAACATGTTACATGCACTATGTACTTTATTTTTTCGTTAAATAAATATTTTCACGATCAAACTCCCGTGAGACTTAATTTATTTTTGGCGGGTCTGAACGTAATTTTATTTGATCGCTGGACATGTTTCGAATCGTTTAGAGTAGCGTCAAGTGGTGCAGTAACTACAACGTGTAGGTATACAGACACAGCGCGCCGAAACGCATCGAAACATGAAAAGTTATAAATCAACTAAAATTACTTGAGCGACACATGCATTTTTTAAATAATTTCATAATGACAAAATCTTTATTTTCTAATCTTTTGCAAAATATGTGTCGTTTGTGCAGTAAGAAAGTAAATAAATACGGACCTGTCGGCGTTAACCGGCGGCGGCGCCGACACCGGCAGGCGCTGCTGCAGGGCGCGCACGATCTCCGTCCAGCACTCGGAGGCATCCTGGGTTCAGGACAAATATTTATCAACGAGTCATTTATAAATATTTAAGAGAAAATAGAGTTGCATTATTACTTTTAGTCTATAATAATAATAATAATAATAAGCCCGCAGGGCAGCTTGTGGCGAGCTGTTGGGGAGTGACGACCCCACGGACCCGAGTGCTCCAGAGAGTCGGTCAGGGTCTCCGTCTCCGGCGTGTGTTCGTCGATCGGAGTGGACCCCAAGGGGACCCGCAGGACTCTCAGCTCTGGCTTGCCTTCATTGGCCGTCCAGAGGGGAGTCGTAAGAGCTATATGCTCCAGGGATGGAAGTGAAAGATGCATAAGACGCGAGTTGGCACAGTGGCTGGTAACAGCCACTGGGTAGAAAGCGGCGCACACCTCTCGACACCCCTGAGCCGCTCACACCGGTGTTGCTCCTGGTCGTCTTTACGACGGCAGTTTCAGGGGCCCATCTAGTCAGCGGCGAGTCACCGCCTGCCTCGATAACGTGTACAGACATTGTTATGGCAGGTGTCCGGACCTCTCAGCAATAGCCCAATCTTTTGACCAGATAAACTTCAATCCATAAACCGGTATACTGTTCACTTTTTCTACAATAGTCCCAATGCCTGCTGCGACCGGTTCATGGGTGTCTATTGGTGGCACCACACAGGTTTACAGGTGCACCAATTTGGTGCACCTGTGAACGGGTTCCAGCAGGCATTCTACATGACATTAAAGCTCTCCAAGGGGCCTCTACGTGTTGGATCTATATCCCCACGCAAGCCTATCAAAAGACCGGGATTTATAGGCCCGTGAAATCCAGAAGGAGATACAAATAATAATAATAATAATAAAATACTTTATTGTGCACTACAAAGAAAAATACATATTACAAACAAAGACAGGACATAAGTGAGTAGGTAACAACAGGCGGACTTATCGCTAAAAAGCGATCTCTTCCAGACAACCTATCATACCTACATGCCCCCCCAGCTATTATCTTATAAAGAAAGTCATTCGTTGGTGTAAAAATAAAAATAATGGCTTCCAAGGCAATACTGTAACTGTAAGGAAAGGTTAAACATCGATCAAGATATTGAGAAATGTAACAAAGAATATGCTTTGCAAGACCATCTCGAGGGTACTCGCCCGGTCCATTCAACTATCCAGGCCTTGGACCTGCTGCGCCAGAAATCTGAAGGGCACGTGCTGCCGTCGCTGTCTTCAACGATCACGCTAGTTATAACAAACCTGTTGCGCCAGGTGTCCGCCGGGCGCGCGCTCGGCGAAGCGCTGCTGTCTACACCGAACACGCTAGTTATAACAAACCTCTTGCGCCAGGTGTCCGCCGGGCGCGCGCTCGGCGAAGCGCTGCTGTCTACACCGAACACGCTAGTTATAACAAACCTGTTGCGCCAGGTGTCCGCCGGGCGCGCGCTCGGCGAAGCGCTGCTGTCTACACCGAACACGCTAGTTATAACAAACCTGTTGCGCCAGGTGTCCGCCGGGCGCGCGCTCGGCGAAGCGCTGCTGTCTACACCGAACACGCTAGTTATAACAAACCTCTTGCGCCAGGTGTCCGCGGGGCGCGCGCTCGGCGAAGCGCTGCTGTCTACACCGAACACGCTAGTTATAACAAACCTCTTGCGCCAGGTGTCCGCGGGGCGCGCGCTCGGCGAAGCGCTGCTGTCTACACCGAACACGCTAGTTATAACAAACCTGTTGCGCCAGGTGTCCGCCGGGCGCGCGCTCGGCGAAGCGCTGCTGTCTACACCGAACACGCTAGTTATAACAAACCTCTTGCGCCAGGTGTCCGCCGGGCGCGCGCTCGGCGAAGCGCTGCTGTCTACACCGAACACGCTAGTTATAACAAACCTCTTGCGCCAGGTGTCCGCCGGGCGCGCGCTCGGCGAAGCGCTGCTGTCTACACCGAACACGCTAGTTATAACAAACCTGTTGCGCCAGGCGTCCGCCGGGCGCGCGCTCGGCGAAGCGCTGCTGTCTACACCGAACACGCTAGTTGTAACAAACCTGTTGCGCCAGGTGTCCGCCGGGCGCGCGCTCGGCGAAGCGCTGCTGTCTACACCGTACACGCTAGTTGTAACAAACCTGTTGCGCCAGGTGTCCGCCGGGCGCGCGCTCGGCGAAGCGCTGCTGTCTACACCGTACACGCTAGTTGTAACAAACCTGTTGCGCCAGGTGTCCGCCGGGCGCGCGCTCGGCGAAGCGCTGCTGTCTACACCGAACACGCTAGTTGTAACAAACCTGTTGCGCCAGGTGTCCGCCGGGCGCGCGCTCGGCGAAGCGCTGCTGTCTACACCGTACACGCTAGTTGTAACAAACCTGTTGCGCCAGGTGTCCGCCGGGCGCGCGCTCGGCGAAGCGCTGCTGTCTACACCGAACACGCTAGTTGTAACAAACCTGTTGCGCCAGGTGTCCGCCGGGCGCGCGCTCGGCGAAGCGCTGCTGTCTACACCGTACACGCTAGTTGTAACAAACCTGTTGCGCCAGGTGTCCGCCGGGCGCGCGCTCGGCGAAGCGCTGCTGTCTACACCGTACACGCTAGTTGTAACAAACCTGTTGCGCCAGGTGTCCGCCGGGCGCGCGCTCGGCGAAGCGCTGCTGTCTACACCGTACACGCTAGTTGTAACAAACCTGTTGCGCCAGGTGTCCGCCGGGCGCGCGCTCGGCGAAGCGCTGCTGTCTACACCGTACACGCTAGTTGTAACAAACCTGTTGCGCCAGGTGTCCGCCGGGCGCGCGCTCGGCGAAGCGCTGCTGTCTACACCGTACACGCTAGTTGTAACAAACCTGTTGCGCCAGGTGTCCGCCGGGCGCGCGCTCGGCGAAGCGCTGCTGTCTACACCGAACACGCTAGTTGTAACAAACCTGTTGCGCCAGGTGTCCGCCGGGCGCGCGCTCGGCGAAGCGCGGCGCGGTGGCGTGCAGCGCGCGCAGCATGCGCGCCGCCGCGCTGGCGCACGCGCCGGCTCCTCCGCCCTCCAGCGCCGCCACCGTGTCCGACAGCGCCGCCGTCAGCTCGCCCGCCGTGCCGCCGCCGCTGTCTACACAAAAGATCACGTTTGTCAGGCCTCGGTTGATCAATGAATCCCTATATAGTGTAGGGAGAATAGTTACCTCTCACGGACGAGATATCGTACACGTAATACACGTGAGGCGTAGTTGAAAACATACTACAGAAACATACACCTATATACATTTAAACTATTAAAATGACTACCAGTTATTGGATAAAAAGTAGTGTACACTTCATAATTAACAAAATATCTCATTTATTTTTATCATAACAGACTTTCCAAAGTTTTCAAACACAAACAAGATCAAAATGGCAATTAACTCACTTTTGTTATAACTGAGGAGTGCGTTTCTCAGTTCTGGAACAGTCTTGAGGCACTGCACGGTCGCGTTCATGTAGCAGGTGTTGCCCAAATTTATCAGGCCTTCAGGGAGGTCCAGCTAAAAAAATTAAAACATGTTCCATCAAAATAATATCTTTTGTAGAGCCAAGCTTCTAACTCTACACCTTAATTAAAATATGTGGCTTGGCCGTTTTGTTACATACAAAATAATTTATAGTGAATACATTTTTCACCTTACGCCCATGTAGCGAAACGGCCAAGCCACATATTTCGACTAAGGTGTAGAGTTTGTGAAGTTGGGGCCTGTAGAGTTAGAAGCTTGCCTCTACAAAAGATCTGATAACTTTTTGACAGTGCAAGCCTTATGGTTTCGTCTTGGCAACATTTTACATGAAATGTTTTGTTGGGATAATTTTTTTTCAATTAATTACCATACCTAGAGGTTTGGTAGGTTTACTGAGTAAATATATAAATAGAGTCCTTATGCAAATGAAGCATAAGTACCCTTCTCTTGATGGAAAGCCACAAATACTTACAGCGGTAGCCAGCTCCGACTCATTCATGTCCTCCACAAACTTGGTCTGTTCCACCGGAGCTGAAGGCACATCCTCCTCCTTGCTGCCCATCACTAGAACTATGGCATTCTGCAAATGATAATAAGGGTTAAATCATATTCATTTTTACTGCAGAACATCCTTGAAAATTTGTAAAAGTTATGGGCAGAGGTCGGCGGGGGTGAGCTTTTTGCCTTATAATATGACGTAAGGCATGTCAAATTATAAGGTAAATAGCTCACCCCTGTCGACCTCTGGTTATGGGATTCTTCACTTCAATTATACCAACTATTAATCAACTTTGTAGTAAGGGTAAATCAACTCTTTTGTGCACATGTTTGCTGCGGTTATATCTGAGTCACACTTTAAAATAGTCATTATATTGTATTTTATTGCATCAAATAGGTGTTACAGCGATTGTTCCAATCATTGCAACTCATCTCTTGGTTCACGGGCCAGAAAAACAGCAAAGAAATAACTATGAATTTACAAATCACAATTGGATTAGTTCAAAATATTCATGCTCTGCTGCTACCATTACATTGGCAGGTAAGATTAAATGCCCAGAAAGTGTTCAAACTGGTATAAACGCAACCACTCACATTAACTAGCTTAAAGGTGCCCCACTCCTCATCCCGCAGTGTGACCCCCTTGCACACAACCTTCTGCCTCTCAGGTTGCACCCCCGTCAGGGCAAAAATTTGTGCCTTAAACAGGACAGGGTCGTCATCTGTGTTCACCTCCACACCCGGAAACATCTCCTTGCCCCATTTGACTTTTACTGCAATTACAAATATTATACAAATAAATTCAATTGATAATTTAGACATTCATTCATAGCATTCATTCATTCATTCATTAAGACTATGGTTTTAAAACAATGTGTTAAAAATTCTCAAAAACTGATAATCATGGCAATACAAATTATTTATTTAAATGTTTAATTAATAAGTGAGGCTGGCAGACATTTTTCATAACATGAGCAGAACCAAAATTACAAGTTCACAACCAGATATGAAAAGGAAATGATTTACAAGCATAATACAAAGTTTACAAGTAACAAAATAATGTTTAAGTGTAGTAGCATCATCAACGCTTAAAAAGTTTTATTATGAATCCAATTAAAATAATAATTTGTTGTTTTACATTTCTGTAACTTTTTGGGAGTTGACCTACATTTAAATGTATTTTTAGGACGAAGAACTGTGGAATGAAACTTTAAAATAGTGAAACACGAAATAAATAAAATAAATAAAGAAAATTGAAATGCCGGTCGTAAACCGAGTATGGTCCTTGTTGACCATTTTAGGGCACCATGACACAGCAAATGAGTTTTATTGTTAGAGACAAGTTTATGGCTACATGTTCATAAATTATGACCCAGATAAAATGAATAACGAGCCCAGAACACTGCAATTACCACAAAAATACAATTTTGATGTCAATTTAACGATTCTAACCTCACAAATTTTCAAATATTACAGGAAATCACATCTAAGATTGACTTACCTGAGTATTTAGGCATTGTAATGTGTGTTTTATCAGTTATTTTATAATAAAAGCCAGATAAGTGTTAATAATACACAAAACTTTTACAATAAATAAGAATTGAAAGTCACGACAACTATTACACCCGCTGTCGACCACAGATCACAGATATGCAAAGTTTATGAATGGCAGACATAATCTGTCAAATAAAATGTCATTGGTGGTATAATACAGGTGAAATTTCGGCATTAGTCCCATTATAAAAGTTGTTCACTATTATGTCCTATAAATTCACTTACGCAGTATAACTGGTGAATAAAATTTCACCTGTATATTGGTGGTATTTAATGCAATGAATAATTTTCCATTTCAAAATCATATTAATTATTTGAAACGAATTTTGTACAATAAAAATCTGACCGTAAAATCTACAATAAAACATGCAATAAAACTATTTTCATAGGAGTATCCTTGTATATATATATATGGATAGGTATAGAAAGGATGCCAATCTCTTAAGGCAGAATTGTTGCAAAAGTGATCGCTTTTAGCTTTAAATAATAGTTCCTAATCTCTCCGGTGGCGCTAGTTAGGCTCTGGGACATAAGGCAATAAATAACCCGACCAAATTACGTAGGTTGTTTTTGGTAGTATTTCGGTGTATGGTGGCGCCGCCTAATTACTGTTTTTTGATGGACACTTTTCATACATAGAGATTTGGCTCCTTTATATAGTCTCCATGCTTGTATAGAAAGTTTTGAACTAACCATAGACATTGAGGAAATTATAAGTCTCTCCACACTCGTGCGCGAATCGCGGCGCGAAGCCGCGAACGCGAGTGTGGAGTCTAGTTCGCTATTCAGCGAAATCGACACTCGCGTTCGCGGCTTCGGGCCCTCCACACTCATGGTCATGGCGAGTGTGGAGCCAACTAGCTCCTAGCTACCATCTAGCAACTAACAACTAGCAACTAGCTAATTAGCGAACTAGGCTCCACACTCGCGTTCGCGGCTTCGCGCCGTGAATCGCTCATGAGTGTGGAGGACCCTTTCGAGCCTCGCGCCGCGTAGTCGAACGGACTATAGAGTTACACAAAGGTGAAGCGTCCTCCACACTAGTGCGCGAATCGCGGCGCGCAGCCGCAACCGCGAGTGGGGAGCGAGCGTCGCAGATCTGCGAAATCGACTGCACACTCGCGTTCGCGGCTTCGCGGCGCGATTCGCGCACGAGTGTGGCGAGGAGGCTTTATTAATTAAATTAAATTAAATTAAATTGTCATTTATTTCAGGCCTAATACACCCATATGTGTTAGTAACTTACATAGCTAATAAAAATAATGTTAGTGCTATTACAAAACAAATTAACATGCAAATTAACAAATGACTAGGAGCTAACTTAGGGCTAGGACACACCGGATGAGCCTTATAAATCTAACATATCACCACACGTTTATGTCTATGTAAAAAAGTAGAAATAAAATAAAATAAAGCCTGACCAGAAATATATGATCATGCGCCATGTTGCGGAATTTCATTGGAACTAATTTCTTACACTGGCAATAATTTTAATGATAGGTTGTCACTGTTGTCAGTGTCATTGTGGCGGTTTAGTTGAATAATGCTTAAGTGTTGAATATTAATCTAATGCGTCTAATTATTTATGTTTTATTCTATACTTCATATTTATTTTATATATCGTTTTCTTCTCTTCCACTTCCTTCATGTTGGCACTATTAACGTTCTGTCACCCACTTCCCGCCAGGCGCGGATCCACCGTTGTGGGCAAGATGGGCATGCCCACAACCTTTTTTACACTTTCACGGTATATTGCATGAATCTAGTATAACTGGATCGGTCATGAGGAGTGGGGGAAAATGACCGAACGGGATAGTCTTATGTATCTTTCAGTAGGAGTAGCAGAGAAAGCGCTGTTATTGTTTGTCCTTGTCATAGTTTCACTTTTCCACCGCTGCCACAACCGAGGTTGTGGCAAACAAATAAGTACGTGACATGTCATGTTTGTTCGTTGCTTGTTTAATTATCGTTGTTTTGTATGAAATTGTGCTTTCTCTTATGAAATATAGTGATGGTTAGCGTTTTGAATGCTTGAACTTTGATAAAATACTGGTGAATTGTTCTGTAATCGGCTGTAATAGCCGCTCTGAGCAAAAATATGAGATCATAACGTTTCACACGTAAGTACGGTATTTTACACCTTCCTCTTAACGCAATATGTAAGAATAACATCGTAAAATTACGTTACACTCAAAGCAATGTAGAATCAAACGATTTCAATAAAAATATCACAATTATTTACGCAAATTAACAAAACATTATTTGTAAAATTATCCGCCCAAATTACGTAGGTAGGTAGGAGTCTGAGGTCAGCCATTTTTAAACTTCTTCTTAATTTAGCTGCATAACAATCATGTTAGGGATACCAGATGAAAATATCATAATTTTATGGGTAATTTTGACCTCGAAGTTTTTTCGTACTTCTAATTCCAAAAAATAAATAAACAAATGTTGTGAAGATTAAAAATGTGGTGTACATTAATTGGTGTGATCGCGATTTGTGATTTCTTTAAATTAAAACCCATAATACATTTTATTTTACGTTTTATTTACTAAACATGTTTAGTTTTGTACCACCTGCGCGAATTATAGGAGGTATTTCATTGTTTATACGCCTAAAAAGAACGGCCCATTGACATTTTATGTAACAATTTTTTAATACCGTCAAACTAGCTAACTTTGCCTCCAGGGTAATCGCCCCAACGTAATATCAAATATTGGGGTAATTTTTACCAATATGGTATCCCCACGTTTATGACGTCATCTATGTCTATCCCTTACGGGCGCACGCGTATAGCTGGTCTAATGTAATGCTAGGTCTATGGTATATTGAGATCGATAGGCCTTCATAAAATAAAAAATAAAAACAATGAATCGTGCGTGATTCGGAACGCAGCAAAGAGCCATAGACAAAAATGGTGATACTTTTTGTCACATTTTTACAACATATTATCTGTTTCTTTTTGGCGCATGAATATGTATTAGAAAAAAAGAGATGACTACTGGTTGGAAGCGCGCACTCGCGCAGACCATAGACAATAGACAGATCTACTAATTTAAAAGCAAGAGTGTATTGAGTTGTATGCATGCACATGTAGATTCCCGCCAAAATGCCAAAAGTTCCGAGGCAAGCCGCCATTCTTGAAAAGTTTTTTGTTAATGTCAGTCAGGGTAAAATAGCTGTGATAGTGTGATTGTTGTTTCGACACAATGGTAAGTTATTTTAATGAAATTATTGCTATTTTACCGCTCTAATGCAATGCCCTACTCTATATATCATTTGTAACTTTATTTTAACTTTGTTTTTTGGTCATTTCGGCTAGGGTTTACCTAAACAATCAGAGCAATTTATCGCTCTGATTGTTTCTCGACGTGTAAGTAAGCTACTCTATGTATATTACTTTTATAATAAAACAAAGTTACAAATTATCCAATAAAATATTCATTACCTACATTGTTTATCGATTTATTATTTGTACCTATGATATTTCGTGTTGTGTGTGATTTGTTTTCTTGAGGGGGTTTTTTGGCGTCTTCTAGTCAATGACTAAGTAAATATCTTGAAAATTAAATCCTACAACTACTCACGCAGCTGTGCAATAGGTATATATTTATGGGGCATATCATGCTATCTCGACTGAACATTTAGATTTAAAAAATTTAATTGGGTAGATTCTTTATGTACCTAGTCAAATATAAAATAATTTACCTACATATTTAGTGGTCGATTGAGTAGTAATGGAATACCTCATACTATAGGGAAATAAGTCAGCTAAGCGTAACTACGTTTACTAAGTATTAGGTTCAAGGGAGTTTAAAAATGATTCATAATACGTATGTATTATTAGTAATTTTCAAACTTTACCATACTATATATTAAGTAAGGAAACTGGTATATGGAGTACTCTATGCTTACTTATTTATCTAAGATTTGTACCCTAACATCAACATGTTTTTACAAATATTAGCAACTCTCCCGGTTAGCGTTGCTACCGCAGAGAGATCTTTTTCTACTCTTCGCAGAGTAAAATCTTGGTTGCGGGCCTCAATGGCAGAGGAAAGGTTATCCGGGCTAGCTCTCCTGAATATACATAAAGATACGAACCTAGATATAGATCAAATAATCAACGTTTTCGCAAAAAAGAAACGTAAGCTTGAATTTGTAATTTAAGTATATACTTAAATAGCAAAATCAAACTTACGTTTGGGTGCTCCCACAGTTATACCTCGTTACCTCGCGCGTCCAATGATGATGCCTATGACAGTTCATTTTTGTATGGAACAGCTGTCACGTAAAATGTTCGTACACTTTTTTGGAAGTATAGCACATTCGTTTATTTAGAAATGTACTAATTAACTAATAAAAATACGGTATAAACATAAAATATTTCTTATCTTAAGTTCTTAAGCCTATTCAAATTTGACTTTGGAAAGTAGGTAAAGGTGTAAAACTGAGTCAAAAGTAGTACCTTAGTAATAAATGTAATAAATAGATATATATTGATTATAGTCTAGCATGACTTAATTGCTTTTAATGCAACTTATAGATTATGAAAAGCTCTGACAACTAAGTAGTCCACAAATTAGCTGTCTATCATTTATGATTTTTTACTTAGCCTCCTTGGGCTTACCGTGGGACTTAGTCAATCTGTGTAAGAATGTCCTATAATATTTATTCATTTATTTACTTACGCAAAAGGCTAAAATGTAAAATTCTTACTTTTTCATAACCTCGATACGAATGACTCCCTGTATATAGGTACATAAGTATATAACAGATTGGCTCAAATATTTTTTTGCAAAAAATTATTGTAAACAAAGAGAGTGGTGCAAAACTGAATCATTGCAAATAAATATGTATGAAGCAGACCACTGATTAATTTTTGCACGTAGTATTTATTTCTGCAATAATTACTAGATTTAAGATTTGAGAGAATTGCTGTTTATTATAAGACGCGTTACAATAACAAAACAAATTAATAATAAAATTTTATAGGAATGTAAATAGGTATAGTGTTGTAGCACTATACCTATTTACATAAAAAAATCCTATTTTTTTTTTAAAGTTCCTACTTAAACCAACTTGTCTGAATTATATTGGTTAAAAAGGAGTAGTTATATTACTAATCATCAGTCATGATCATTATCTTTAATTTCTATTTAAGTAAAAAAATAAAACTAATTATCTATTTTTAGTTCATGTACGTATAATAACTTGATGGATGTCAAAGGATATTTATGAAGATCTTAGAAGTTTTGTTATGAAAAAAAATAAACTACCCGACTACCCGCCAATCATACCTCTATGATTGGTGCAAAACATGGTAATAACTTTTTAAAGATAAAATTCAACATCCTATTTTCAAATTACTCAAAATGAGAAATAATTTACAGCAAACATAATTGCTTACCAAATTCGTATAGCTACATTTGATTCATTTCAAAGTAGAGTAGAATGCGGTTCGGTTTAGCATCTAACTGTAAATAAAGTTATTTAATGTAAAATGTATACTAGCGTTTAATTTAATTTGATATCATTTGAAGTAGCCGAAATTTCATCAAATCGGTTCAGTAGTTGTAAATTAAGTCTCGCCTGGTGCATGTCACTTGCTGGTCACACTACAATTTCCGAGACACCGTCAAGACACCGCCCAGTTTAGTGTCCCTATTGGCTTACTAGCTGTGGCTAGTATAGGAAACAAAAAAAAAGATTGATTGAAATTGATTTGGAATTTAATCAAAACTGACTATATAATTCAAAGCCAAAGTCCTGATGCGCAGGAAAAAGGAAATAGGTAATCAAATTCAAAAGTCATTCATGACTCATAATTGCTTTATGAGCGAACTTAGAGTCGCACTTGGCCGATTTTCGGTTTTCGGGTGGCTGTGACCACAACCTTTTTTGAGGGCTGGATCCGCGCCTGCTTCCCGCTTTTCTACTAATTTTTGTATTCGTCATGTGTTTGTCTGTGATGTTCATAACAATTGTTCGTTTTTAGGTTTTCCCAACCACACCTCCCAGACTACCGAACATTCTCCTCACGTGTGAAAGTCAAAAACCGACATTGGCAAATTCACCCCGTGCAAAATTGCGGGGAGTAAAAGCCAGATAGGATAAAAAAAAGTGTTGAATATTAAATAATAAATGACAAAAATGCCCAAAACTCACAATTCCTAGTCCTCCCAATGCATAGTCAGGAGCTTGACTTACTTGACTTATTGTCCTATGTCCCCTAGGTGGGGCAGAGGGCGTCCACAGTGCGCCGCCATCTGGATCGGTCTTGAGCTTCGTGCTTGACTTCGCTCCAAGTCTTCCCAATAGTCTTCGCCTCTGCAATGATAGTCCGGCGCCAGATCTGCTTTGGACGGCAACGTTTCCTCTTTCTTTGGGGATTCCAGTCTAGGGCTTCAGTATGTGTTCAGGATCCCTTCGGAGTGTATGCCCAATCCAACTCCATTTCTGGCGCTTGATCTGCTGGTCGATCGGAGTCTCATTGCAGCATCTCCACAGGTTGATATTGGAAATTTTCTCGGGCCAGTATATACCGAGAATGCGGCGGGGGCAGCGGTTAATACAGACTTGTAGCTGACGCGAGATGTCTTTTGTGACCTTCCACGTCTCGCACCCATACAGCAATACGGTTTTTAGTCATCATTCATTTAGTATTCAGTCATAGTTTATAGTCAGGAGCGGACCATTGTTAATAATGTAAATAATAAACTGCTGGAAAAGAACAGTTCGGGAAATGAAACTATTTCGCTACGAAACATTTCCAAATTAACATCAGAGCTGACAAGTAAACAAATCAAAATGTCATTATAGTCTGGTTATTACGACTTAGTTATTGTAGTGTTCTCTCTCTCTCTCTCTCTAGCCTTTTTCTACCCTTTGGGTGTAGGCCTCCTTCGTTTTGCGCCATTCGTCGCGGTTCTGTGCGACTTGGTGCCACTGTTTCCCCACAGTCTTAATGTCGTCGTCCCAACGCATCTGGGGTCTACTTTTAGGACGCTCTTCCCCCCATTGAGAGAGATTATAGTGTTATGTTATGTTATACAAGCGAGGAAACACAGTAACAAAAATAAGTTTGAGTTTGAAAAATATTTACTATGGGCTTTGGAGATGATCAATCTTGTTAATTGACAATGTAGCAGAACCTATGTAGGGTTACATGATAGTAACATGACCATCATCATCATCATGGTGGCCTTTTGGTGATCCAATCTTGGATGTAGGCCTCTTCCCAGAATGGAGTAACATGATGGACGAAATATTTTTTCAACTATAGAGCTGAGCTGATGGTGTGGCTAATAGTAGTCACACCATCTGGTATGTTACGACTAAATTTAATACATATATGTAAATTTATATAAATTTCTAGGTAAATCGGAGGCATCTATTACGCGGATTACGAGAGGTTGTACCTCCTGAGGTTTTATGCAAACCAAAAATAAAAAAGAAGATGCAATTAGACGATTTTGACCTATGTGTGATACGAACAAGTTTGGGAACAAATCAAATTATTTTATTAAATATTTTGATTTGTTTTTTTTTAAGTAGTCACACTACTATATATAAATTAAAAACTGTAATAGATGTCATATATTAAAGAAAAAGTGACGAAGCCCTCCAGTGGTGAAGGCCGGATTCGAACCGGCGTCTTTAGCTATCGCGGCTAACGCCATGAACCCCTAGGCCACCCCGCCACGGCGGTGCCCGTCCGAATTTCTCGACTATATGTCATCTTAGTAAGACTAGGCGTCTTTGACCAGCTCTAAGGGCAAGCAGTGCGCGCTTGCACCTCCTAAACGAACTCCTTACGGATTTACGTTGTAGCGAGAGAGACTGGTGCTGCCATCTATGAACAAGTTTGGGAACAAATCAAATTATTTTATTAAATATTTTGATTTGTTTTTTTTAAGTAGTCACACTACTATATATAAAAGCTAAAGATAGCTAAAGACGCCGGTTCGAATCCGGCCTTCACCACTGGAGGGCTTCGTCACTTTTTCTTTAATATATGACATCTATTACAGTTTTTAATCTATGTGTGATACGTTAGAAAATAAATAAATAAAAGTAGATGTAAGTCACACGAGTTGCCAATCCACATTGTTCAGACTATACTAAACTGTAGCCATATAAATTGGGTTTTTAATAGAAAATATTACGCGAAACTGCGTAGGGGGCCCCACTATCACAATCTGAGGGTGAGGGTCTATCGTGAAACAAGAAAATTTCTTTATCTAACCATCTCTGTCACTCTTGCATATACGAGCGATAAAGAGGCAGATAGCGAATTTTCGGATTCGCGTTTCCCGGTAGATCCTCTGTAAGCAAACCGCCTTGATGCATCAATGTCATATTTTATTATCTCTGAAAACTTGCCAAAAACCTGTTAAAGGTACCGTAATAGTACAGTACATGTACAGTATGTATAAGTTACTCTAAGTATGGTTTTCTAAAAAGGCTAGTCCTGCACTCTGGTGGCAGAACATTGCAGCTTAGCACAGGAGCGCCGTTACTTATCAGTTATCCGCGACCCGCCTTTTCTAGCTAGGTATTTATGCATTTAGAAAAAGACGGTCTCGCGGGCAAGATACCTACTGTCGCAGGGCTCCAACTACTGGTTTAAGTTTATTACGAAAGTTTAGTACTTACAGCGGTAGTACTATTAGTTATTCTGTGCTTACAGTCCCGGCGAAAGGAAATCTTTTAATTCTCATTAGTACGGTACGCAAATTGTTTGGATTCTGGATGCTTACTGGCCGAATACCGACTGTTTCATGACCCAGCATGCTTTTAATGGTTAAGGTAGATGAATGTAGGTACGCAAGTAATTACAATTACGATATCATTATTATGTACCTTATTTTGCATTCCATTGAATACCTATAAACATTTTCTAAATTCTGTATTATTCTACCGAACGTTCAGTGCTACCGAAGTACCGACTGACTTGAAAAGCCGGCTCTAATATAGGTAGAGCATGCGCAAGTACATTGCTCAAAACATAATTTCTCGATTATAATTCATTCAGCCTAGAAAAAGTTAGTGTCCCCTCTATCAGAGTTCCATCTCCACGCGCCTCAGACCTCTAGCATTCAAAGGGTTCTCGCTTTTCACGTGTGACGGCGGAGGTCTCGCTGCTCTCGTTCGATGAACTTTCCACCCGAGGCTGCGCCCGCGCGCCCCATCACCAGTCTCCACGCAACCGCCGTTCCGAGCGCACGTCAGTCGCCAACGCATTCGGTTTTTCGCGGTTTTCCAACAATTCAAACTCAGTGAGTGCCTGAAGCTATTCAGTGAAGTGAAATCTACTGTACTGTGTTGTTTATTGATAGACGACCAAGATTATTGTTGGATAACGTATGTGCGGATTCGACGGGAGCGTAAAGTAAGTTCTCAAGCTTTGTTCAATTTAAATGAAGTATGTGAGCTTTTGCGACGTATAGTTAACGGAATGATTGTTAATGAACTGTTAATTAAAAATGTTTGAGAGATTTCTATAGGTACCTACAGGTACCATAGTTGTTTTACCTAAACAACTATAATGCCTATAGGAAGGCATGAGACGGTGGGGTTCGACCTTGGTAAAGTACTTAATTTTACTTGACCAATAATAGATAAGTGCGTAATAAGACTAATAAGAATTTACAGTAGACAGTAGGGACCTACACCTACCTATATTATAATAGCTGGGCCATTTTTTGAACAACTTAACGACGTTTAGGCTGTGGTCCACTTCCACTATGTTTCAATATTACCCATAAATCCCATAAACCTACCTATCTATATAATTATTGGCGTCTTACTTACTTATGTTTTCGGCTGATCTAATTCCATCAGAACTCAGAAGTTCCTGTTTTGAAACGCGGAATAGGAGCATCTGGGAATAGGGTTACCATACGTCAGGATTTGTCCGGACATGTCAGGATTTTTGACCCTTTGTCCGGATTGCGGCCGGACTTGGCAATAGCATGCAATAGCAAGTGTCAGGATTTTTAGGAATGACCCACCGCAGAGCGCAGCGCGCCACCGGGGTGTCGTCAAGCTACGCCAAATCTCTGTTGCAAGAAATGTCAGGATTTTTAGGGTGATGTCAGGATTTTTATCAGGACATTTAATTCTTCCATATGGCAACCCTATCTGGGAATGTCTCTCTCTGAGCAATCCAGGGACAGGCGACATAGGACACTTAAATATCTAGCCCAAGTATTATGTATGTATATTATTTATTGTATAGGTACATAGAAAAACAAGTACGAGAAACTCGGTTACAAAGATAATTAAATACAACAAAGGCGAACTTATCCCTATACGGGTCTCTTCCAGTCAACCTTTGAGGAAATGACTAAGTAATAATGAATGACAAACAAAAACAACAATGTAAAAGTAATCGAATTTAAACTGTTGTGAGACATACTAACATTAAATCATTTTACGGTTTAGACTCACTTGTTTTAGTCACTCGCGCGACATGTTTCGGAGAGCCTAGGTCTCCTTTCTCAGTGCGCAGCGAGCGACGCGGCGCGCGGCAGCGGCAGTACGCAATACACGGTCGTCGTGAACGCTGCTCGCACTATTAGTGCTTGAGAAAGGAGACCTAGGCTCTCCGAAACATGTCGCGCGAGTGACTAAAACAAGTGAGTCTAAACCGTAAAATGATTTAATGTAAAAGTAATGAAAATTAAATTTTGAATACACATTATTGTAGTAGTAACAAGTCAAATAATAAGTAGGTACAGACGAGTTCACAAACATCTTACTTTCCAAAATTTAGTTTTTTACGATACAAGTGCCGAAAGTAGGAAATTCGAAACGAGTGGTGATAAATTAAAACACGACCGAAGGGAGTATTTTAAATCGTGTAGCGAATTACCTATTCGCACGTGTATTGTACAATGTTTAGTACATATATAATTATGGCCCTTTAAATTTTCGACATATTTAAGCACGGAAAGTGCCTATTCCCTCACTAGTGCGGGAAAGTAGCACCATATTTATGTACTGTAAATATATTTAGACGCCTCTAAGACACTGAGAATAAGGTCGTGGAAATATACTTTTGAAAAGTTCGCTTGCAAAGATGTTTGTGAACTCGACTGTACTTATATGTAGGTATAAAGTCGGACAAGTGCGAGTCATACTCGCCCACCGAGGGTTCCGTACTTTTGAGTATTTGTTGTTATAGTGGCAAGTGGCAACAGAAATACCTACATCATCTGTGAAAATTTCAACTGTCTAGCTATCAAGGTTCATGAGATACAGCCTGGTGACAGACAGACGGGAGTGGAGTTTAGTAATAGGGTCCCGTTTTTACCCTTTGGGTACGGAACCCTAATAACACTCGAGTTCATTACAGTATAAATGTGTACCTACCTACTTTATTACATGGGTACACTTTTATTGCATTGGACGAATTTACTAGATAAATTCGTTTACTTATTTCAGGTAAGTCAGTGCCTCTTCAAATGCAATTCAGTTCAATACCGGCTTCCGAATTTTTGTTAATAAACACTTTCACTGGGGCTATTTTATGCGCGAACTTGAAGTAATGTAACGTAACGCATCCACGAATGCATAAAAATTTAAATACATACCTAAATAAAGTTATCCATTTATCGAACCGAAAGTGCTCTTGATTTCGTGCGCGTTTTTGGAGTGAAATTATTAGAATGTGAATGCTATGTATAATTAATAACAACTTTCATTAACGCAATGTGAGACAATACAAAACAATGTACAATGTAAACGCTTTTCAACATATAAATAATCTCTTCCATCGTAGAGGTATCCATAAAATTCACATCGTTCTATGTCAGCTAAGTACAAACTACACCTCTATTTATATCTACGCATTTAGGACCAAATGAAGGTAATATAATGATTTCCATTTTCCAGCTTGCTGGGAATTAATTCCTCAAAACACTTGTTTTGGATCTTATTTGACTAGCCTATGACGATAAAGAGACATTTATTAATCCCATGGATAACTCCATCATCGATGGCATCCTTGCAAATTTGTATGATATGCATCGTCTTTTTCAGTGTGGATTACATATACAAGTTAAAATAAAAGACGCCCATCCCACAATTATAAAAATTACCTACATTGCGACGCCATTTTTATGGTCTTATTTGTATTAAAAACTTAAATTCGCTGTATTTTTTTTATTATGGTATCTGAAGCTACATAAACTAATGTCAGACCTAGATATACCTTATCCTATTGTAAGTACTAAGTTTCAGAGCAATCTAGCTAGTCGTTTTAAATGAGAGCGTAACTACGTTTATACGGAAAACCGAGTTTGCCGAGGATTCTTATTCTTAACTATGAAGAATAATCAAAAATAAATTAGTGCTTACAAGTTTTTCCCAAAGCTAGAACTCAATTAACACGCTTAAAGCCACTTACAAGGTAACTAAGGTAAGTTTAGCTTCGTTAATTCCCACAGAGCGAGAAAATACGCACTAATGACTAATACAATCATAATTACATTTTCTGATACCAACTTCTTTAAATATCGTACTATACCTACCAAATCAGTTCGCGCTATTATGACGAGGAATATATTGTCCTTCTTGTTCGCACTATTATTATTAAACGACGAGCTTATCCCGCGATAAACACGACGTCGCAGCGCCCGTGTTTACGCGATTAGAATGCAAAAAGCGTCATTACGCGAGGCTGTGTTTACGCCACCAGCATAGCAAAGAGATAAAGTACGCTATTTCAAAGAAGTAGGCATGCAAGAGTGCTCGGAACTCGGAACGCTCAGGATCGCAACTCAATTAAAATCAACAGGATATCACGTTCGTTATTAAGTATCTTAGATAACTTAGTATCTATCGCTAGTTGACCGAGCGTTAGCGAAGGCCTCCGTTTTAGCTTGGGCAAAAATGCTTTCGTATGTCCGGATGTTCTCCTCTACAGGTCGCAACTCAACCGATTCTCCTGAAATTTTGTGAGCAGGTTACCTACAGCCTACAGTATACCTACAGTACAGGGAGAGCACACTTTGCCAAACTAAATTCTTTCTACGTTCAATGGTACGGTATCTAACGGGTCGATAGAAAACCCTATGTGATGATTTGCAATATTTAATTGATTTGCCTACCTACCTACTTGTATCTTTTGACTGCGCTAAGATCTTTAGCGGTCGGAATGCATAATGTCCAAGGATCTACCTGCGCGGTACGACCGCTAATGATAAAGCCCAGATAACTTCTCCAAACATTTATAAGTATTGCTGGTTTGGCGTTCGTCCCCAGTTTAACTTAACCTCTAGATCAGTAACAAATACGCGTGTTTCAAGAACAGACTTATACTGGTTTTTTTAAAGCAGCGGTTCCGGTAAGCATTGTGAGATTTGTGAGTGGTCTTGGTCCCGTTCCGAAGAACAACGTTATTAGCCTGCGCTGGCGCGGATTTAGCAACAAATCATAGCTTTCCAACGGAGAGCTTGTGGTGAGCTTGGCTCTGTCAAGCGGTTTAAATGTTAACAATACAGCAAAAATATGGTTAAAACCAAGGACTATATATGATTCTTGGTTAAAATTTTCATGATTTTATAAAAATAGACTTTTTCCAACGGTTCAACATCACAAATCAAGCCCCTGTGTAGTCTCTTTTTTTTCTAATATTTTTTTTTCTTGAATAATTTTGCATTAATCACTAACTTCTTTCAATTAAATTATCGTACTCTGAAATTTCTGCATGCACATGCAATATTACTTGTTTTGCAAAATAACCGCAATTCCTTTGCGGTATTATTCAAATGACACCATTTTAGGGTTCTGTACCCAAAGGGTAGAAATGGTGTACGGTACGTCTGTCTGTCTGTCCGTCTGTCTGTCACCATGCTGTATCTCATGAACAGTGATAGCTAGACAGTTGAAATTTTCACAGATGATGTATTTCTGTTGCCGCTATAACAACAAATACTAAAAACAGAATAAAATAAATATTTAAGTGGGGCCCCCATACAACAAACGTTATTTTTTTGCCGTTTTTTGCGTAATTGGGACAGACCCTTCGTGCGCGAGTCCGACTCGCACTTGGCCGGTTTTTTTACTTACCCAGACCAAAATTCTAATGTTACCTGCTGCGTACTGTATACACGGTGGCTAAAACATAAGTGCATTCTCGTTGCCAGGGAGGTTTTGGGATTATACTGAGCAACTTTTACTATGGGCCAACCCCGAAATCGCAAAAAAAATTGGCTGTTTCATACATTTTGGCTGGTCCATTTTCTATGGGAGGTTGGGAGGGTTTTTTAAAGCCACCCTGTACATATACCTACATTACACACAATTGTCCCCCGCTGTAGGCAACAACCTATTTTCTGCTCTTAATTAACAAGTTCTAGCATAAAATTGCAATCATTGTCGTCTCAAGCGCACACCCAATACTTTCTCACTTCACAACCAATTACTTGCGATCGTTTACTTGGAAAATGTAAACCGAATCTATCTTATGACATGTAGAATAAGAGCTATATTTAAATGCTAGCTTTTTCCGAATGGAAAAGGATGGGTCTTGGTGTGTACGTTTTTATGTGGCCACAGTCTCATTGAACGCGACATTGGCAGAGTTTGCAAAACGATGTGAAATAAATACTGGCACTTTGTTGAAGAAACGAGTGACATTTGTGGAGTGATTGAAGATCTTCTCACTCATGAAGAAATTCTTCATAATATGAGTCAGGTCAGGGAAACTTATTGATTTTACTATAAAGAAAGTAAATAAATGATTAATTGACGTAGCTACAAATCAACTTTTTATGACTTTTGCTGACAGAACCTTCGTAAGAGATATTTAAACATAAATAAGTAAATACATTTATTTAATTATTAAATAAAAGATTATGTAATTCTGGCTTTTGTACTCGGTAAAACCTGTGTTATAAGCACTGACATATATTTATAGACAAGCTGTCGATGTCGAGAACAAATTGTGTCCGCGAGGTGTCCGCCATTTTTTGCGTTTTCTCACTACGCTAAGCTAAAGAATAAGCGCAGCTAGCCAGTAGCAATGAAGTGCATGCACTTCATTGAGGTGCGGAAACATTTTCTTCGAGAGGCCGCCTCTAGTTTATACATATTACCTCAATGGTTATAAGTAAGTAAATCAAACCTATGTGTAAGTACTGGTCCCGAGCTTCATCTTCAAAATGCATTAATTAGTAGGTACGTAATGAAGTAATGAATGAGTAATGAATGTAATGATACTTAGTCTATGACATTTCATTTCAGCATCTTTTATTTGCATTCATTATAATACTATTATAGAACGCCTTTGATTTAGCACACGCTAATTTAGGTAACTGACAAACTCGCTTTACCAAAATTACTTTCGCGTTTACGGCACGGAACCAGGTCAATATATCGAGTTTGTGGAAACCTTGATATCTAAATACATATAGATTTAAATATTGATACCGTTTATAATTCTTAACGTGACATCTGTTAGCTAATTTGTAATTCAATCGTTTTGCGTCTTTAAATATTTATTGACTTGGAATATTTTGTATCATAATTGTCAGAGGGGAGCCTCGTAACCAGTGTCTGAATTGTTTGGAATGTTTATTTTGATTAATTACATCTACCATTTCCATCATTGTTAATCAATAATGCGGTACATTTAACATACCATTGTATGTTATCGATATTCCGGCGTTATATTTGCTGTTCCTCACTACCATAATCATATCAAATTATAATCAAATCAGAACATAGTCCTAGAACAAATTTGGGCGAAGTCGGGTCGTTGTCCAAGCCGTCACGGTTCACGCACCGTCGCCGGCCCATCTCCTTGCACTTCACACCACTGCTTACTCTTCTATATGTACACATGCCACTTTTACTTCTCCCTGAAAAATCAACTTTATTCGCGAGAAACAAAGTCAATTTTGTAATGACGCCACTTAAGTTAGATACGAGGTCCCGAAAGGAATCAAATCGTTGCTTACATTTCGGTACCCGTATATTTACGCTGGATTGGACTACAGTTATTAGTGTTATTACTGATAATAAAATTTGTGGAAATTTTCGATGTTCGAATTTCAAAAACCGGACAAGTGCGAGTCGAACTCGCCCACCGAGGGTTCACGGTTTACTTTTTAGTATTTGTTGTTATAGCGGCAACAGTAACATCATCTGTAAAAATTTCAACTGTCTAGCTATCACGGTTCATGAGATACAGCCTGGTGACAGACAGACAGACAGCGGAGTCTTAGTAATAGGGTCCCGTTTTTACCCTTTGGGTACGGAACCCTAAAAATTTACTACCGAATAAGTTGCGTGCAAAAGACATAAACGCGCGCGCCAGTTGGCTTAAACGTCTTAAAATTTTACGACTTCGGACTTATTCAGATAACTACATGTACAAACAACTTAAAATAACTTCCATAATAAAATTACTTTAAGTTTTATTTCATTTTGCACAAGTTCTTTTTAAAGAACTAAGCAAAAAGCTCGTCGACGCTACCGGTGACCAGAGAGCTGGCGGCTTTCTCTCGCATTCAGCGAAGGAATGCTGCCATCATCTTTGACACGATGCCTCGGGAGCCTTATTTAGATGTCTTTTAATTTAGATTAGGTTTTAATTTTATTATTAATAATTTGTTATTCTTAGTTAGTTTTAGTTTTATGTTATTGTGTTAAAACTTAAACGTGCTTATACCATAATAAATATATTGTGTATATATTGTTTAACAAACCTTAAAGTAACCACGAAGTACGATAAGTAATTCGAGTAGCTCTATCAGCCAAAACTATGTTTTACTCTTACAACACGCGAAAGTTATAAAATCTAAATTCCTATATATTTTTAAATAATTCAATCCGCAAACATTAAAAGCTTTATATTTTTGCTTTCTAGATCATTAATTATATCGGAGCCTCTACAATTAGACCATCTCCGTTGCAGTCATTTATCACAGATCACAACCTCTGTGAATTAGATCTTAGATACTAACTTGTTTACTTAAAATTGAGTCTTAATCCTTGCGGTACAAGGCTGTTGCTAAGTCGGAAACTAACTTGGCTATGCGTACATTATGCACTGCATTAGTGTTGGATTAAAAAGTTATTAATATTATCGGACGTCCTTTGAATCTCTAAAATTAATATCCCATCAAAAACATTACATGTAAAAAGATGCAATTCTCGCAACGCAATTCTTCTACTACATAAAAGTTTTGAAATGTAATGTGAAACCAAGTCGGTTATTTTAGTCAGTGCCGGGGGTGTTAAAACCGCATCAATATTAAATCTTTAATTTTTAATACGTATAATGACTTGGCCATCGTACAGCTGCATAATTTAATGACATAGGGATTTAGGGATCATCGTTAACTATTAAAAATAATTCTAATTGAACTATTTGCAGAGCTACACCGCACCGCAAGGCATTCTGAATGCGAATTCCTCGTCACGGGTATTGTTGTCGTTGATCGTACAGCCTAGGTATTTAAATCTGGCCACCCCTTTAAACACGGTATCTCCGACATGTAGATCTGCAGGTTTGCCTCGACCGGTTTTATAACGTCCAATGCTGGGGATACTCAGTGTTACCGTGGTTTATACGTAGGCCTACTTTCAAAGCTTCAGTCTCAAGGGTCTTAGTCGCCACCTGGACCCCTGCTCTACTACTAGACTACTACCAAATAAAGCCAGGTCATCTGCATACCCCACTACCATAATATGCTTTCCATTTAGCTCTAGCCCGACTTCCAAATCTAGACCTTTTCTGAGGACGTGCTCCAGTACTAAATTAAAAAGCATTGGCGATAGAGCATCGCCCTGTTTTAACCCTGTGTCCACTGAAAAAGCATCCGTCAGATCGCCCTGCACCCGTACTTTCATACTCGTATTACAGACCCTCGTTACAGCCTCAACCATGGTGACTAATTTGTTAGGGATGTTGAAGTTCCTCAGTATAGTGTATAAAGAGTCCCTGTCTATGCTGTCGTATGCCTTAGCTAAGTCTACGAACACTACTTCTTGGGAATATATCTAAGCCATATGTCACTGAAAATTCAGGATTCTAGCTTTAGCCAGCACAGAATTACAGGACGTCGAAAATGGTTTCGAGAGAAAAGGATGGTATACGGTATTTTGCTCGACTTGGCGCGGGCACTAACGTGCCCCCAGATGTTTTCCGGTCTCGGACGATAGGTACATACCTATACCTATATTATCTGCGCGTTTCAGGCAAACCGACAACTACATCTCTGTTGATGTTTAATTAAATTCTTATTTAATTAGGGCATTGTTAAAATTCTTATTGACAACTGAAAGTCGACATTTCGGTTTAATTTCGTCACAAACGCCACATAATGGAAACTGTAACAAATCGGTGTAAACATTCCACATTTTAAACAGCATTGAATCCAAGTTTAAAAGTGAAAATGAGGCAAATCAAACTAAAAACAAACTTGCTTTCACATTTATGACATTCGTTTGGACACATAATATTTATCATATCTCTGTTGTCATTCATTATAAATATGACACGTTTAAATTAATTATTCTGTCTGAATAGGTAAAGAATTTGAATATCCGGTTACCATTTGAAATTCTGCTTGAATCTCAGCAAATTATATTATTAACAAATTTTATCTACACACATATCATAAACCCTCTATGATGCCTTCAAAATCCGTAAATAATGGCCAACATTAAGATAAACTGTTTTGTTACAGCAAATTTTTTATCTGTGAAAATATTATTGCTAAATAATAACATCGATTTCGATAACATTATTTTATTCAAATTTCGAACATCTCTGAAAAACAAAGAAATTTGATTTGACCTCTATTCTAATATCAGTCGAGATGACGCTTTATTCGAAATGAAATGTCAATTTGACAAATCTCGCTTGTTAGTTGGTATCGAACGATATGGCAATCGACCCCCACCACTCTAGTTTGTCTCTGAATTAAAAAAAACTACGGATGCGTGACATGCGTGAAAAAAGTTTTCTTTGCCGCCATTTGACGTGCAGTTTATCTTTTAATTAGTTTGTAAGTAAAAAATAATTTGTTTTGTTGTTTTTAAAGTAACTCTAGTGAAGTTTCGTGTAAAATGTGCGATAAAGATATTTCGGAGATGCCACCTCATATCCGCGAATTCCGCCAGAGAGCAACTATGCCCCAATGTCGGCTGTAATATGAAGTTAGTAAATATAATAAAAAATAATAATAATATGTGTATAGATAAAGCAGTGTATGTAACTGTACATAAGTAGGCATTAAAACACTCGTGTGATTCTATTATGAAACTCACTACGTTCGTTTCATAAACCCACACTCGAGTTTTAATGCCTTTCATTATGTAGCAGTCACATAAACTACTATATATAATAATCTTCACGCCGCGCTTGACTAGACATCGACATGCTACAAATCTACGTGCACCATTTTTTTCTACCTTTGTCTCATTAATTAGTTTTTATTACATGCAATATCATGAAATTTTATCCAAACATTTCTTGTCTCAGCGGCCTCTTAGATTTGCGTATAGGGCATGACTCCATCATGTCTCCTTCTCCTGCCTTCATGTTTAAAGTCTTAGTTCTCTGACCCTCCTATTAAAATGACTTGAGTTGACGCGCTCCCCTCCCTATTATTTAACGCGCGACTTCAAGTATGAATGAAGTCGCGCGCGACAACGCAGATCATTTTAGGAGTTAGATGTTGCTTGGACTGGCCTTTTGTATACCTTTAAAGGCTCCTCTACACGATGGCCCAGCTCTGGACCAGCGAGATGGCCATGCGATGGTTATGGCTCCATTGGCTCCTCTACACGATGGCCCAGCGCTGGACCAGCGAGATGGCCATGCGATGGTTATGGCTCCTCTACACGATGGCCCAACGCTGGACCAGCGAGATGCCATGCGATGGTTGTATGGAATGGGCCACGTGTAGATGCGCACGTACCATCGCTGGCCCACTACTTTTGATGTGCGGACGAAAAACCAACATCGTAGACATCCCATCGCCATCCCGCCGCGCCATAAGCCATCCGACACCCTACCCTATTACACAGCCCATCTTAGTGGGCCAGTATGATGGCCCATCGTGTAGAGGAGCTATTTTATAAAAGCTTCATGTAGCATTAAGTGTCCGATCATTTCTTCCCCCAAAAATTCATTTTATTGACCGTCGATGCTAATATATATACATATAATTCCCAGAAATACGTACTTATAACTAATATCATTGTTGTCCAATTCATTAACATTTTTTTCTAATTGATTCAGTTCGATGTTGTCATAGCATATAGGTACAATGCTACCAGTAGTAGTATTAAAAATAAAATATAAACCAAAAGAATGCACAAATCGTTTGACTAGGATTTTATTTTACGCCGTCTTACTTAGCACGGTGTTCAATCATCCACAGAACCTGACTCCCGCCAGTTTCCTTAACTACCGTGAAATCCGAGCAACTTAAATACGAGATATTTTACGGAACATTATAAATTTAAGCAATTCAAAAACTCCCACAAATCCTACAATCAACCAACGAATTTATTAACGTTAAACGTAACGACATTCAAAATGGCCGATTATGTAAAGAGGAAATAATCCAGTGACACGGAAAGTGTACGGATTTACGGAAGCTATACGTCAATTATTTAATGGGGCGGGTTAGAAAAACCGGCCAAGTGCGAGTCGGACTCGCGCACAAAGGGTTCCGTACCATTACGCAAAAATGGCAAAAAAAACACGTTTGTTGAGCCCCGCCTAAATATTTATTTTATTCTGTTTAAGTATTTGTTGTTATAGCGGCAACAGAAATTAGGCGCCGGAAGACCAGCGCTGACTTTAGGGTTAGCATTATGCTGAGGCGGGACCATTTGTGGTGGTAAACTATATACTTTTTGTTTTAAATATACTTTTTCTTTGTAATACTTTTATAGGTTTGAAATGTAGTTTGCCATGAATAAATGAATTATTCTTATTCTGAAAAGTACATCATCTGTGAAAATTTCAACTGTCTACCTATCACGGTTCATGAGATAAAGCCTGGTGACACACAGACAGACGGACAGCGGAGTCTTAGTAATAGGGTCCCGTTTTTACCCTTTGGGGAACCCTAAAAAGTGGAGCGCCGGCCGTGTGTCAAGTTTACAATAATTGGTATTTGGTACACACGCACACGCACCGCCAAATCTAGAACATCCTGAGACAATAATGAGGTCGAAATATGTATAATAAGCGAGATGTGCTACGTGTATGAAGTATTTAAAATTAGTTTTAAGGTTACAACAACGAACAAAGCTAGTAAGAAGGAGCAGAACTGACATTCAAACCTCGATAACATTTTATTTTTTGGCGTTTCAGTTGGACTTAAAAACTTACGTAACTTTCTACTGAATACTTAGATGTTACTTCATATTTTGACAGAATTAGGTTAAAAAAGATGTAACTACTTATTTATGTCATTATTGACATCATAAATCAAGATCATTATTGGTTTGTGTTATGCTCAGGTTATGCTACACATCTAAATTGTAAATATGAATACGATAATATGTATTTATGAGGTTTATTTATAGTTGGTACTTAACGACATCGTTAAACTTTAATTCGATCGGCATATATTATATTAAAATTATGAATTATGCAGTTACAAAACTAAGAATTATGACTTATTTTATTTTGTTTATTTAGGCAAGTCGTTTAGTTTCTATAATGTATTTAACTGGGTAAATTTGATTGCACATCAATTCCGGCCATACGGAGTCATTTGGAGAATTTGCCTGCTGTGATTTGCGTATTAAGTGAAACTGAGCACGTTGAAACAAAACGTGGAAAGTAATTCCAATAAATATTTAGCTAACTTGAATTATACCGTTGCTCCGCGGAATTGGTAAAGGGCAGAGGAAGCTTACAAGTGCATACAAAATAAAATAGGAAACATAAAACCACCGCGCGACGACGCGGCAGCTGCCGCCGCAGCACGCCGCACCTGTCGTCATCGTCACTACCGAGCCTACCGCGCCGCGATTCCAGTATTTAGAGGAACACGTATATTGCTAGTTAATTAACTTACTTACTTAAGGACCAAGGACTTACTTAACCATTTTACATAGCATAATAAAAATGGTACAATAAATTAAATACTCTAGTGTGTACGTTTTTATGCTACTCTCGATTCATATTTATTATATTATAAGTAATTAATAAATATCAACTGATGACTAACTGGCTGATGATGATATGAATGTTTAGGTACGAGCAAACGAGTATGTATGTAAAAAACCCAAAAAAAAAACACTATTTTATTACTTTAATCTTACTTCCAAAACTTTTTTAACCAAGGAAAATTTGTTATCATAACATGTGCAGATGCAGTATTCTGCTTATTTCATTGGTGATAGTTGGAAATTATTTGTCCAGAGTAACTGTGCCAGTAACTGTATGGTAAGTGCCGCAGCAAGCATCGATTGTGGAGACGCCTGCGGCATTCGGCCAGCCTATAAACGCATCCCTTGTCCATCTTATACTTAACCTAATTTCATCCATTTACTTATAGATACAGCTAGCGAAGGGCGCTCAGAAATGATTCGATAAAATTGGTTCATAGACTAAATGAAAAGCGAGTTTACGAAATTTTTTGGCCCAGATAAAGATAACAATTTAGTCCTCTTTAGTACCTACATAAGTAGGTGATACTGATAATGATAACTAACTATAAAAGGTAATAAGATGATACTGAGAACTTTTTAATTTGTTCGTGTGCTCCTGACATTTTAAATAGTCGCTCTTCTTTTTTTACTAATATTGGAATACTAGCTTTTGCCCGCGACTTCGTCTGCGTGGACTTAGTAACCCCAGCTAGAGTAAGAATAGCGCCTGGAGAAAATCTTATAGCAATTATTCAATTTGAGCATATTATGCACACAAATTAGCAGACACTTCATTAATTATCTCAATTCCACCCCGCTTTTTACTTTCTTAAGGGATGATTTTCGGGATAAAAACTATCCTATCTCCTTCTCAGGGACTCAACCTATCTCTATGCCAAATTTCATCTAAATCGATTCAGCGGTTTAAGCGTGAAGAGGGAACACACAGACAGACAGACAGACTTTCGCATTTATAATATTAGTATGGATAATATTTTGCGGAAAAACCTAGATATTATTTAGCCAAGATTTGAACAGTCAGAAAGTAAGAAAGGAGTAGGTGACATGACATGTACCTACGGTACTTATTTAACCTGTGCGATCCCAAGGGCCCAAATATGTGGCGTAAATAATAACTCACTCACCAAATATTTTGCGGAAAAACCTAGACATTATTTAGCCAAGATTTGAACAGTCAGAAAGTAAGAAAGGAGTAGGTGACATGACATGTACCTACGGTACTTATTTAACCTGTCCGATCCCAAGGGCCCAAATATGTGGCGTAAATAATAACTCACTCACTATTTGGGCCTTAGGAGACAACGACAGAAATAGTTTTCGGGTTGTGGGATCGGACAGGTTAAGGGCGTGTCTCGGAACAGGGAAGAAGTCATTATTTTCCTGGCCGAAATTTTATTTCCCGGGTCTGAGTTTAAGACCAATACGTTCAGATTGACTGCATTACTATGACCGATGAATTCACAATCACATCAGTCCACGGTCATTCTTCATTCAAACCAACGACTGCGGTCATTTTGCCATCGCGCATCAAATTGTGGCGGCGCATGACCTGCATTTGCTGCATTGCTAAATCTGCATACGTTTGACCTGACATTATACTAACTTTATGATAATTTTCCATGGCAGATTTAAGCGTTGCTCAACATTAATTTTGCGAAATACAAAATTTGATAATCCAAAAAAAGGTTACACAGATAAAACACTAACCCGTTTGGAACTTTGGACATGTTTAAAAAGTGCAATTTTGTATTTGACATGCCTCTGTCGTGTGTGACGAATAGGTATTAATAAACGGGTATTAAAAAATGCGATGGTTAGTGGAACAAAGGCATGCTGTGTAACGTTAAAGAATAACCGCCATCCGCCATATGTAAATAGTGTCACGTATGAGCCGCGATTGATTCTGTTGTTGAATATGAATTTTATTAAAAGGTGTAGGAATAGGTAGAAATAATTGCTGCCTAATGTTACAAAAGTTTCACAATGTTGTTGCATGAAAAACCTTTTTTAGGTTTCCGTACCCAAAGGGTAAAAACGGGACCTTATTACTAAGACTCCGCTGTCCGTCTGTCTGTATCTCATGAACCGTGATAGCTAGACAGTTGAAATTGTCACAGATGTATTTCTGTTGCCGCTATAACAACAAATACTAAAAAGTACAGAACCCTCGGTGCGCGAGTCCGACTCGCACTTGGCCGGTATTTTAATATATTATAAAATCGATTCTGTCTGTATGTCTGTCTGATATCTGTTCGCACTTAGACCGCTGGACCGAAGAAATTGAAAAGATGAAAATGATGATGAAGTTTGGTAATGGGCCATCCCATCGGTTAAAGACAGGATAGTTTTTATCACGAAAATTATATGCAGATAAACTTACGGGTAAAATTTACTTGATTATACAGCCTTATTAATTATTTCAAATTAACTTAATCTATCTCTAATAATAATAATTCTATCTCGAATGAAGGATTTGTGACAGAAATATTTGGGTAAACAAAATTCCTTGCAAATTACACAAGTGGACCGCTTGCGCAGGTTGTTTACTACCGCCGGCGCAGTGATGTTCACAAAACCTATCTAAAGCGCCACAAGCGCACCGGTTAACATTAACATTAACATTAACACGGACCCCTGATCACAAATAGTTATTACTTATTATAAATTTCATCTCCGTAAGATACTCGGGCCCAGAACGACATCCGAAGGCAGGAGTGTCCTCTAAAGAACCGTAAGACCTAGTGGCCGAATCTAATATCAGGGGAGAGAAAATCTCACAGACTCCGTTAGCTTATTGTCCATCTTGAGAGAATAAAGGAATATCGAAATGGGAAAAGAGCATACCTAGGTCCCCCAGCAAGTAACACCCCAGATATTGCTGCAGTCGTTGGAGGCGAATCAAGGCAAAATCTAAGTTAACCGTGCCGTAGTTTTTGTAGAAAAGTGGCTCAGTTTTTGGGTTGCTGAGTGCTCGGAGTATGTAGGTAAGATATAAATCTCGTGATCAAGTTATACTAGAAACAAGCTCACAGCAGCGTATAAAATGACTTTGTAAATAAAACGACTCGCTGCGGCAAGGACGCGCCATTCATAAAACGGGTTCCACGGTTCCATCCTTCCATCGCGAGCCCGACTCGACTGATATTTACGACGGAGCCGGGACTATGAGGTGTATTCAGAAATTTAAATTATGATATCAATTTAATTTCATTATGTCGCATTTGAGCACATTATACCTATAGGTATGTGTAACGAAGTGCGCTATCGGATAATAGGCACTGGTAATGAAATCAAATTGGTTTCATATTTTACGTTTCTGAATAGGTTCGAGTCCATTAAACGAAATGCAGGATGCTAAATATATTGGCTGGCAGAAAGCGTTAGATGGGTACTTAATGCTATATATAGAGGTATGTAGAGTAAAGTTATAAAGGTAAAATGTATTGTATAGGTAGCAATTTTTCTTCGCACTTGTCGAGACATATTTAGACAACTAGGGAACAAATCAAATTATTTTATGAAATATTTTGATTTGTGTTTTTTTAAGGAATAACACAACTATATATATATATAAATAGATATCATGCACTAAAGAAAAAGTGACCAAGTAGCTGAGACGGGTTCGATTCTCGCCTCGGCCACCGGTGGACTTGGTCACTTTTTTAGTGCATGCATGATATCTATTTCAGTTTAAAACCTTTAGACGTTCTACCAATAGACATAACTACCTCATCCTCACGTCCTCCTCCTCCTCATCTTCACATTTTTGGTCATCGATTGATAAATTCGAAACCAGCTCAAAATTGGTCTCCATATTATACCTATAGACTACAAAATCAAATCATAACCCTTTTATACTTTTGGTGGCCGTGGTCGTGTAAAAACATAAATACTTACATTACATTACATTTTGCGATTATATTTGGCAATCAATTCAATTCAATATTTTTATTCCGAATAAAAATCCATATTATTGTTAGTAGTACAAGGCACAGCAAAACTTATGAATCTGTTAGTTATAAAAATAAAATAAAAACAAACAAAAATATAAACTAATTAAAAGCGGCGAGGTGCAGCGACGCAGCCTATCTAAGTTCCATACCAAAGAATTATATGTACAATACAAAATAAATGATAAGTATTAGCCACTTGTTTTATTCACACGACATAGTAACTTTATGAAGATTATAAACCCGAGTGCTTTATAATTTCTGGCCTAAGCGCGAACCAAAAATAATGAGTTTAATCTCTACTTTAATAGTGTGCCTACAGCTCTACTTTATACTTTTACGGGCTCTAGAGAGATAATCATCGGTTTAGTGTTATGAATCACCGACAGTACGAGGAGAGTAATAACTGATAGAATAATTGGATATAAAACAAGTAGGGAGTTATGAAACCGCTTCTGAGGGAAATTGGTAACATTATCTTTTTCGCTACAGTCGGCTGTGGCTGTGAGAAAACTTAACACATATTATTCTTGATATATTTGATAGCTTTGAACTTGAACTAAATACCTACTCAATTATTAAATACCGAATAAATTCACAAGTTTTTTTTTTAAACCTGTAGAACAGGGGTCACCAAATGGCGGACCGCGGTCCGCATCCGGACCGCCAACCTATTTTATTTTGTTCCTTATTTAATAAACTCAAGGAAAAACGGACCGCCATGGTCATTTTATTTTAAGAACCGGACCCCTGAAGAAACTAATTGGTGACCCCTGCTGTAGAAAGTACCGTTTGGTGAAATGCCGATGAAGACCATAAAATGGTGGCATTTTAAGCTGATTAGTGAAATCGGTTCTTTTTTTGTTATTTTTATTAATATCCCAATAGACAGGGTCGTTTCTACTCTTCAGGACGAGAAAAATTACGCAAATCCTACGTATCACATAAACAACCAAATAATTTATCTTCATATAGTTCATATTCACTGGACTTAAAAATTACATTCAACTGTACCTGAAGCACGCCATCTATTATCTATCTAGCACATGTAATTGATCTCGATGACTTAGTTTAATCTAACCGATTCGTAATACGCCCATACGGAATGGAATATTCTCGTATATATTGCTCATTACGAAAATTACCTGTAATCGGGCGTCGGCGCAGTCGGGTCGGCTGCCGATTGTCTGCAGCACATTCCTGAGGTTGAACGACACTGCTCACATTGACCGTTAACAGCTCGTTGCCATTAATTTTATTAGCGCTACTTGCACCATCCCTCTAACCCGGGGTTAACCGGTTAAATCGTTAACCCAGTGTCAAATTGTACAGGTAACCATGATAACTCCAGGTTTAACCGGTTAACCGCGGGGTAGACAAGCGACAATGTGGTACCTTTTGGTTGAAAACGTCACAATTTTTAATGTAATTATGACGTTTATTATAAAATAACACTTCCACACTCTGTGTGCAATCAAACACAGTGCCGAGTTAACTTAAATGAACTCTATCTACAGATGTGCAAGTTGCCGAAAATTTCCTAGAAGTTGGAAACTTGGAACTATTCTCAGATTTTTATGTAAAATTTCAAAATTTTTTTTGGGAACGCTTTCCTACGTCCATACAAAAATATGAGAAGCTGATGTGCCACCGAGCCGGAAGAAACTTTCCAGCAGCACATCAGAGAATTCAGAGACTAATAAACACTATAATATCAGGCACTATAAACTGTTTGGAAGAATGGGTACAATACATTTGACACGTGGTTCTGAAGATGAAGCTCAATTTATCCGCACTGTATTATAGAATCATTTTTCTTTCGTATAATATGACACGTATTTCAGTTCAATGGAATATTCTCGTACCTATGTCTCATTACGAAAATTACGTGTTATCGAGCGTCGGCTGTCAATTGTGTGCAGCACATTCCTGGGGTTTAATGACACTGCTCACAATCAACCCAATAACGGGCATCGGATCGGATATCGCTGCTAAGGAGCTTCGGTTCCAATAAGAGAAGAATGTGAAACCACCTATACTGAAAGTATTTAATGAGAACCGGCACATTTTGCACTTCGTTCTGTAAAGTAGGTACGTTTATTTGATTCGTGGTACCACCCATACTGTATGCGGATAATGGGATCTTCTCGTATTTCTAATTACGAAAATTATGTGTTATCGGGCGGCGACTGTCAATTGTCTGCAGCGCATTCCTTAGTTTGAACTTCATTTGAACGACATTGGTCACATTCAACGTGGCCAGTAACGGGTATCGGATCGGATATCTACTTTCAGCCTGGTTAATAACGGGTAGGTATCCGAGGTATCATATATCGCTGATAAGAAGCCCGCAGTCGATTGAATGAAGTTTCTTCATCGATTAAAGGGAAATGACTCGAGAACAATAAGACCAGTAGAACAATATTACGTGTATATATCAACACTATAAGGACTACAAAACTTTATCCAAACGATATATATAGATATATAGTGATATCTGATGCTGTCGAATATGTTCATCACATTTGGCTGATTGAATGGCACTACTCTTCAACCTGGGCTTAAAGGCTTTAGGAAACTTCGTTCAAATAGAAGTTTCTGGTGAATAATGTCTATAACCATGTACTCTTAAGGAGTGTCCCCTGGTGAAGCAATAGCTCGCCCACGGACCACGATACAGCATTATTATATCGAAGTAAACATTGCTGAATACGTAACCTCGAGTACTGCAAACAAGTAAATTCTCCGTTTAATCAATCGCATAGCAAACAAGCTTCGGCTAATAGCCTCCCACGAACACCGGTTATGCTAATATGGGGACAATGGACGTTTTGACGCCTGATGGCGCGATAGCCCAGCTTACAAATGAGGCCTAGGTCAGACATGCTGCTTTGGGTACCTAAATAAAATATGTTAACGCTTCCGTAACAAGAAGGTTGTTTGTTGCTGCACGAGTAGAGCGTTTTCACATTTTCCGATCCGATATGGGATAGAAGTAAAATGCATAACATATGTTTTTCTGGATATTTATTTATTCATTTAAAAAATCTGCATGGCAAAAAAGAATGATAACCCAAAAAAAGGCGGATTTCATGTCACAGGGCGCTCTCTGACATCTGTCTTTTCCATATTAGGCACAGAATAAGTAATAGTATTATCATCCATTGGGGCCACCCGACATCCGATATCGGATAGCCACTTCCGATAATTTCAGACCCCCGTCAGCTGTCGGACCGATAATTTTTGTTTGTGTGCGTATATGTAGGGAGTGTAGGGACCGCGTAGGGACGGCGCGCTCCAGTCCAGTACACCCCGCGGCCCGACATTGTGGATGTCGGATCCTACATCCGATATCGGATCGGACAATATGAAAACGCTCTGAGGGTGGTCGTTACACAAACTAGTGTAACGAAAGCTCTTCAACCGCCTAAGGTCTTTTAAAATGTGCTTATTAACACGCTCCATCTTACTTGCACAAATTCAAGACGTACGTTACGACTTACGGCAGACACCGCTATGATGTCATGTGGCCTTAGGTTTACATCTAGTTATTTTTACTTTTTTAGTTTAAAGTAACCGTGCAGTATTAAGATTTTTAAATTATTTCCTTCGATTCCCAGCTGCTTGGCTCTAAACCGTCTAAAATGTATTATTCTGTATCGTTATTCTACACTACATTCGTGTCCAATTAAGCTCACGTCCCATGAGACATCGGTAGCATAATACTCGTATTCATTGCGAAAGATATTTGATATCGCTGGTTTAATTAAGAAATGCACTTACACAGTAAAGGTTTATCGCTTTTAAGCAAGAATTTCTCACATGAGTTGTAATAGTGTTATAAAATAAATGGTAAGGTATCTACGTTTAGTTATTTATGGGATGTAATTTACGAATGACGGATTCCTCGCAGTTACACGTGAAATTATATTTCAGATCTTAACGGATGTTAATGCAACTTATGTGGGAGACCGTACCCAATGCAACTTACGCAGCCTACCGTACGAGATCGCATCATCGGCAGCCAATCAGCGCCGATATCACGACATCTACAGCCCCTGTGATTGGTCCAGGACGTTGCTACGGAGGAGCCGAACCCCACCCACTCAAGGCATTCGCTATTCACCGCATTACCAGATGCACGCATACGTGCCTTTTTATATATAGTTACTTTTCCTCTGATTTCTGTACAAATTGTACTAGTTTGTAATTAAAATATTTAAAACGAAAGGCGTCGTCTACATTATTGCTGCTGAACCCGCTCCAAGAGGCTACGAGCTGAAACTAGCCATATCCACGCGCGTACAACGGACGTTTCTAATTTACAGACCCTGTGCAATCTTACAAGCTTCATTTCCTATAACCCCTCTTTCACGGTTACTTTATTTAAACGGGTCACTTTGTATGTAAATTACTGTACAGTGATCAATGACCCGTTTTGAAATCGTGCTTTAATGTGTAGTTGATTACAGATTGCTTTCATCCATCAATAGTTTCAATTAGAATTTATAATTGCAAGATTATATCACATAATCTAATCCAGGCCGATTCGCGGCGCCTGAGTTATAGCATGAATCAGATGCGGTATTCGATGTTTAAAAAACTAATTTTGATTTGATATTGCTTGCGGAAGCGGAAGCTATTTATATTTACCTAGGCTAGGAATTTTTGTTGTTGGGCGATCGCAGGCAAAGCGGGTTCTCAGTGAACTTTAGGATCGCGACTATCGCGAGCTTGAGATAGTGTGACGTGACGTCTTTATTTTTTATGGGATTTTGAGTTTCCAAAACGTCCCGCTTGGCGCGCTGTTCAAAATCCCATACAAAAAAGACATAACGCAAACGCTCGTCACGCTATCGGATGAAATTTACACTACGAGTTCTGTAATCACTATCCTTATTTGTGCTATTTCCATATAGCTTCAATTCGTAATCAACCTTATCGACAAGCAACAATGTGGTACCTTTTGGTTGAAAACGTCACATTTACAATCTTAATGCCACTTGCACCATCCAAATTGTACTGGTAACCGGTTAACCCTGGGTTAGTGAATGGTGCAAGTGGCCATTAGACTGGTTGACTGAGGCTATGTGTTTGGCAAGATTGGTAAGAATAAACTCAGGAAGAGCCGGGCTGATTAATGGCACTCTCTCAAACTGGTTTTAGCTGGTATAAAATATACATTTCCTACGTTATAAAACGCAATTATGTAATCCAAAGTAATAGGCAGATGTAATTTTTCAAATAATTTGTTAGTGATATAGGTACTTATAACTGTGCAATGTTTTGGAAAAACCCAACAACATTATATTGTCTACGGTTACCGCGATATAGTTACTCATGAAAAAAAAAACTATGAAAACGAATTATATCGCGTATATTGAATTTATAATACATCCCGACGTTTCGAACCCTGTAAAGGCCCTTTACAGGGTTCGTGGTCAACGGGTGACTGAGGAAAAACTACAAAGTGCAAAAATACCCACATACAAAAATAATGAACCATCATAAACTATAAACTTTAAGGCATGCAAAATCGGTTCATAAGGCTAGTTATACAATACAACTATTTAAAAGTAAAGATATATACGCGATAAAGCTACACATTTATACATTTTTATTCGCACACTCCCGCTCCTTATCCTACTCCTTATTAAGTCACATATTAGCAAATTATATAAATTTTATTCCTATAAAAAGAAGAACAGGAAATTCTAATGGCAGTCTGAAGCAACTTGACATATGTAGGGCAGTGCGTATAGAGTTATGGAATGATCAAGATCTAGAACTAGCTTGTGTGTGTGTATGTAGGTACCATTTAGTTTTATTGCAGCCATATTTCCGAGGACTAGCTGTAGTCTAAAGCAGGGGTTGCGGCAAACCAAGTTTTTGGACGTCCAATCGTGGCGTTTTTAGTAGCGCAAACTTAAGAGATTAGTTAGAGCAATGAAATCAACATTCGTAGCTCTGAGACTGAAACTGCTACGTCCCAAGATAATAAAAATGACAATCGTTAATCGACAAACGTCATTCAAATTTTTAGGCCTTAAGAGCCCGGTTACGATTTTAGTCGCAAAAATGTAAAGTTGATAGATTTCTTCTGTGAAATTGTACACCTTTTGTTACCTAATTGAAATAACAAGTACTGGTTTCTATTAGCACGACTTCTTATCTCTAGGTTTATCAGATCATTTTTTTGAAAAAAGGCTTACTAAATTAGTAATGAATTTTTTTCTGATGGACGTTTAGGTAAACGCGTGTAAAGCACTGACTTTGATGCTCTTATTTGTAAATTTCGTTAAGTTTGGACTGCTAAAAATGGTAAATTTGTATTACACATATTCTGTACTCTAGGTTTATCAGATTACATTGTTGTTATATGACTTAAAGTTCGAGAAAATGAAAGTTAAACGAATTCAATTTTCTCCAGAAATGACCTCAAAACAAGTGACAATTTCTCCGAAAATCTACTTATTTTCGACGTAGATTGCATACTCAAATAATCTGCAATGTTTACTTAAACTGTTGCTGTACTTAATTTTATTTAAATTGCAACTTTTATTTTCTGACGATTTTTTAAAAACTTCCCCTTTTACTGGTATAACATCGGTGACACGCGCCCGCGGCCTCAGTCCCGCGCGGGAGCTGGTAGAGGCAGGACGTTTGTTAATCGGCTCCGCACGTTGCATCGACGACGACGAAGTTATTTATCATTGTGTGCGTCGCTCGCCGTGTAAAAAGTTATATTTGTTTGCGTGTTTGGCTGTACTGTGTGCGTGTAAACTGCGACCAGAAACTTTAATCCTTGGGTTGTAAGTACTTGTTTATTAACCGCCTTCAAAAAAAAGGAGGTTCTCAGTTTGACCCGTATGTTTGTATGTATATGTATGTATGTATGTATGTTTGTTCGCGATTATCTCGCATTTGGCTGAACCGATTTTGATGCGGTTTTTAGAAAAGTGTTTGTTACATTCTGGAGAAGGTTTTAGTATACATAGAGCTGGGCTGATGCTGAACCCTGGCTGTACCTAGTGGAACGCAGGTTTAGTGCAACATAGGCACACGCTGTTTTGGTCTGTCTTGATGAGCAATTAGGAGAGCAGTACCCAAGATGGAGCTGATGCTGAACCCTGGCTGTACCTAGTGGAAATCAGGTTTCGTGCAACATAGGCACACGCTGTTTTGGTCTTCCGACACGTCTTGATGAGCACTTGGGAGAGCAGTACCCAAGAAAGAGCTGATGCTGAACCCTGGCTGTACCTAATGGAACGCAGGTTTGGTGCAACATAGGCACACGCTGTTTTGGTCTTCCGACACGTCTTGATGAGCAATTAGGAGAGCAGTACCCAAGATGGAGCTGATGCTGAACCCTGGCTGTACCTAGTGGAAATCAGGTTTCGTGCAACATAGGCACACGCTGTTTTGGTCTTCCGACACGTCTTGATGAGCACTTGGGAGAGCAGTACCCAAGATAGAGCTGATGCTGAACCCTGGCTGTACCTAATGGAACGCAGGTTTGGTGCAACATAGGCACACGCTGTTTTGGTCTTCCGACACGTCTTGATGAGCAATTAGGAGAGCAGTACCCAAGATGGAGCTGATGCTAAACCCTGGCTGTACCTAGTGGAAATCAGGTTTCGTGCAACATAGGCACACGCTGTTTTGGTTATTCGACACGTCTTGATGAGCAATTAGGAGAGCAGTACCCAAGATGGAGCTGATGCTGAACCCTGGCTGTACCTAGTGGAACGCAGGTTTGGTGCAACATAGGCACACGCTGTTTTGGTCTTCCGACACGTCTTGATGAGCAATTAGGAGAGCAGTACCCAAGATGGAGCTGATGCTGAACCCTGGCTGTACCTAGTGGAAATCAGGTTTCGTGCAACATAGGCACACGCTGTTTTGGTTATTCGACACGTCTTGATGAGCAATTAGGAGAGCAGTACCCAAGATGGAGCTGATGCTGAACCCTGGCTGTACCTAGTGGAACGCAGGTTTGGTGCAACATAGGCACACGCTGTTTTGGTCTTCCGACACGTCTTGATGAGCAATGAGGAGAGCAGTACCCAAGATGGAGCTGATGCTGAACCCTGGCTGTACCTAGTGGAACTCAGGTTTCGTGCAACATAGGCACACGCTGTTTTGGTCTTCCGACACGTCTTGATGAGCAATTAGGAGAGCAGTACCCAAGATGGAGCTGATGCTGAACCCTGGCTGTACCTAGTGGAACTCAGGTTTCGTGCAACATAGGCACACGCTGTTTTGGTCCTCCGACACGTCTTGATGAACACTTGGGAAAGCAGTACCCAAGATAGAGCTGATGCTGAACCCTGGCTGTACCTAGTGGAACTCAGGTTTGTTGCAATATAGGCACACGCTGTTTTGGTCTTCTGACACGTCTTGATGAGCAAATGGGAGAGCAGTACCCAAGATAGAGCTGATGATGAACCCTGGCTGTACTTAGTGGAACTCAGGTTCATTTATTGTTATCAGAACTTCCACCCCCTTTTAACCCCCAGTACCTACTGCATGTTAAACGTGTGGTAGCTCTGGTCAGGTGCCTGCTTCATCTGGCAGCCCTCCAGGTGTTCCAGGTCTTGAAGAACTTAACCTGCCTACAGCATACTCTACCAATTTCAGATTAAAAGAGTTTTACCCCTGATCCGATGCGTCCAGCAGCACTCCAGGTGTTCCAGGTTTTGAGCTGTCTCCGTCATACACTACCCACAACACGTTGAGCGAGTGTTACCCACCCTTTGCCCTTGACCCTTTGCACTCAGCAGCACTCCAGGTGTTTCAGATCTGGAGCTTTCCCCATCATACACTACCAGCGGCACGTTGAGCGAGTGTTACCCGTTACCCCTGACCCTTTGTACCCAGCAGCACTCCAGGTGTTCCAGGTCTGGAGCTTTCCCTATCATACACTACCAGCAGCACGTTGAGCGAGTGTTACCCCTGACTCTTTGCACCCAGAAGCATTCCAGGTGTTCCAGGTCTTGAGCTGTATCCATCGTACACTACACACTACCAGCGGCATGTTGAGCGAGTGTTGACCCTTTGCACCCAGCAGCACTTCAGGTGTTCCAGGTCTTGAGTTATCCCCATCAAACTCTACCAGCGGCACGTTGAGCGAGTGTTACCCCTGACCCTTTGCACCCAGAAGCACTCCAGGTGTTCCAGGTCTTGAGCAGTATTCATCGTACAACCAACAACACGTTGAGCGAGTGTTAGAAGAGTGGAGAAGAGAAGAGGATGACTTTGGAAATAAAAATTATTATACACCCTTCCCAACGATTAAGACTATCTATCCATAATATCAAATTCCATCCAAATCGGTTTTATTGGATCCCATACAAATTTCCATTACCCCCCCCCCCCCCCGTTTCTGGGGTAAAACCTATCCTATGTCCTTCCCCAGGACTCAAACTATGTCCATACCTCATTTCATCTTAATCGGTTCAGCGTTTATTGATTCCCCATACAAATTTCCACCCCCTTAAAGGGTAAGTTCTTGAATAAAAAGTATTCTGTCCTTCCCCGGGATTCAAACTATCTGTATACCAAATTTCAACAAAAGGCTAGTTTCCCCCCTGGGTTGGAACGTTGGAAAGTCAGATGGCAGTCGCTTTCGTAAAAACTAGTGCCTACGCCAATTCTTGGGATTAGTTGCCAAGCGGACCCCAGCAGACTTCCATGAGCCGTGGCAAAAAGGCTGGGATAACGCGAGTAAGATGATTATATATATATAAGATATTGCCTTAGTGCAAATCATTATCATCATGCTATATAATTTGTATGTATTATATGAATACATAGGAAAATTATTAAGAGTAATAAACGATTATATCAAATTTACCGAAAGTTTTATTTTAACCTAATTAAAGTTATAAAGTGACGCATAATGTTGCGAAAGTATCAATATTGTTTAGGCGGTCGCGTTATTTCAAGCAGCGGCCGGCGTTCGGTTACTGTGTAAAAGTCGTATCTTCGCGCTTTTTCAAATCGACTACGGGCTCTTAAGTAATGTATGGATATAATCACGCGATTTTTCGTTCGCATCTACATATCCCGATACATTTTTAATTTATGATTGATAATAAATAATTGTTAGGTATATCTTGGCTATGGCCCCTTGGTCTCGTCGAGTGTCGCTACTTGCAATTTGATTAGGTATGACTAGACACTCTTGATTAAGTATTTTTTTGATTTATCGAACGTGGTGGACCATCAAACACGCACGTGTGCTCACCTAACCCTAACAGCACTCGTCGCATATTATTTTGCTCTATTTTACATGTTGCGCATATTGTACTTTATATTTTTTACAGCATAACAAATACATGTGTATTGTGTGTATTAGGTTCTAAGTAGGTAACTATAGGTACTTAATCAAAACCTGATAAAATTAATTTAATCATGGACGCGTAAACTTTTGATTAAGATTTCAAAACAAAAAAACCTACCATACCTTAGCAACCAGCGAAAACTTTCATACCTACTGATACTGAGGTTGAATTTATATGTATACATATCAGTTATCATGACTTCAGGCTCAATTACTAATGAAGTTCATTGAATAGAAGGTGTGAAGACTGTGAAGCGAATGTGTAACTAAAACACTACCTATATAATTATGAGCTGATATCTAATTACTGTACCTACCAGCTAATTAATACTATTGATACGACACGGATATGAAACTTAATTCTTACATATCACTTAACACGCCATTCATACAAGAACTGAATAAAGATGAGAAATTGCGTTGTAATTAGATGAACAAAAGCAGGGCACACAAGGTGATGAATATTAATAGGCTCAATGTATCGAACTTGTGCAAAAAGGTGTTGTTATTAAATTAATCGTACAGGGTAATTTTAGATTGTGCGAAATGGAATAAGTCGATGTCGTCGCTGATCATAGTCTTAGTAATAGGTCGGTGCCTATACCTACCTAGATACATTATATTGATGATCCATAGCAAACATCTGTAAATGCATGTCTAACTGAATAATCCCTGGCTTATAACTTTGATGCTTTCCTAGAATTATTAGGTTTTTTTTAAGAAATCAAATTTTATTTAGAAAATCAATAATTCAACACTTACATATTTAATTATCTATGCTTATACATACTCTAGTCATAAAGTATTTTCGTTTGAGAAAAGCAATAGCGAACACCTACCATACAGCTGTGGGCGTCTCTTGTCTCTATGAGATACATGTTGTTAATTATTGATACGATAGAAAGTGACCTCTCTGCCATCTCTACTTACCAATTATCATTGTAGCATAGTTAAGTTTAAATGATGTGCGCAAATATTGACAATATATAATGCAGCCCATAATTTCAGCTGTCAATTGTTATTCAGTCAAAGGCAGTTTTCTAAGTTTTTATGTTTCAACCATTACGTAGTATTGGAACCGCTGAAAGGAAATGAAAATAGCTAAGTTTCTCGGCGAACAACTTCAGAGAAATGACTGTAAGAAACAACTAACTGCCGCGTTAGAACAATTAAGATTTCCGTAAACGACTAACAGAAAGCATTCGAGGCTATTCTTTTTATTGCACATGAATGTACAATTATGTTAATTATTGGTACTTTTTATTTATGTATCATAATAAGCATACACAACTGCATATTTTCCACAACTCGGGTGTTTTATGTTTCAAATTTCAAACGAAATTATTTTTTCACCTCAGCAGCTCGAACAAGCCTAAGTGCGACTTTCCTCACTCCAGGGAGTGAAACAATGTAGCTTTTTAATTTAGTGAAGGCCATGAACAATGGTACGGTACGGTACGGTCCGGACCGGACCGGACCGTACCGTATCGTATCGTACATATTATAATACTTTTTTTCTGTTTATTCTGTGTAATTCGAAATACATTTTAACCTTTAATATGTTCTCACTACTGAGGTGAAAAATTATGTGTGCAACAAGAGAGGAAAGTTGGTTTGTCTTGCGTGTTTATTTTGAGTTCCGAGAAAGCGAAAGATTCTAAGGTAGAATCTTGAGCGTAGCGAGGGACTCAAAAACACGAGATGTAAAATAACTTTGCTCTCGTGTTGCACGCATAATTTTTCACCTCAGTAGTGAGAACATATTAAAGGTTAAAATGTATTTCGAATTACACATAATAAACAGAAAAAAAGTAAACAGAAATAACCATTACCAAACACTAAAACATTGTTAATGCCAATAGCAATATAAATGAATGGCGAATTTTATGAGTCGTGGATAGTTGTCAATATCTTACGTTTTATGTTGCGTTTCCTTCCACGGCTGAGCCGGTCATACCACTTTCTAAGCATCTTCAAGCGAGTTTACTTATTATCCACTTGATATGAATATTATTTAATGACTTGGTACTAGCTATACGAATACGACCTACATAATCCACATTTTACACATTTGTTTTGATTTCTTCTTGATGGCACCCGGGCAAATTAACTATTCAAGCATCATTTTACACTTTGTGTAGTACATGTATATTTTCTCCTATGACTTAGCATACGATTAACATTATCCACAAGACATGAAACAGTTTTGATCTCTCCATAATGACACCGGCAAATTAATCATCAGTCGTTATCACGATCAGGTGAAACCACCAGTCGTGATGATTATCTGCTCGATGATGTAGTGAATGTGTCAATGTTAAGCCATCATTAGGTAGCTGAGCACTAGCAGTATTGTTCTATAGCCCATTACACATATGTACTTTGAATGTCTGGCAATTACAAGATAACTAGTTCACTAAGCTCAACGAATTTAAACAGATTGGTTTAGTGGATTATACTATGTGAACAATTGTCCCAGAATTTACTAGATTTTCTCATTCAGAATACAGTATTTAGGTATCATGGACGAGACTTTTTTCTACGTGTAATAGCTTTGTTACATATGCCGCAGATACCTACCCGGTCGGCCGACGCTTGGTCAAATTATACATTTTTTCCCCTGTGCGCTGTGCTGCATCCTCTTGTTGCCAAGGAAATGGAGGTTCTTTTATTAAATTTGGTTCGAATTCAATCAATAATCAAGATTAATTTAAATCAACCATCTGTAGGATCCAAAACATGGGTTATCTGCATATAAGAGTCGGCGTTAATGCAACACGCGGTGCACGCGACGCGTGTGAACCGATAGCGATCGCATCCTTCGCTCACACACCACAGGATGAGACTCAATTTAATTTATGTACCTAGATAGACCTGTCCTGACAACATGGCTAAATTAAATCGCTTCTTAACGCCACATGAACTGCAGAAAACCCAGATATACATAGATAATGATAATACTTACATATATCTAAGTATAACTACTATAAGTAGCCTAGACGGCCATTAAAGTGAAATAAGGTGGCAGTTATTTAAAAAAGGAAGTTCTCGAAAACCACAGAACTTTTACTAAACATAAGTCCACATTAAGTAAAGTCCAATTTCTGCACCGGCCTAAGGTTAGGTAAGACCATTATAACGGTAACACGTATATCATCATTATAAAACACCTGTATAATAATCAGATGGCGGAGGATCCTCACACACACTCCGTCATGATGTCTTCATTAGATAATGATTCTGTAAAAACAGTGTGAAAATCTATCCAACCAATCCAATCACTCCATCCAATCTACATAAACATACTCTTACTTACATTAATCATATATGTGGCTTTCCATTAGAGAAGGGTCATATGGCTTCAACTAAGTAATGATATTTCATATGTCACATGCCGGTTTTCGGTGATGGAAAACATCAAGCGGGAATGAGACTATCACACTATACTTAAGGCATACTTTTTCCTCTGAGCTGGAAGATTAGATGGTAGACGCTGTAATAAAACTGCTCAAAGAATGAGTCTAGCGGTACAGCGAGGAAATGCTGCCAGCATCTACGGCACCATGCCGCAGGGGGATATTTTTTAGTATTTTATTTTAAGGTTAGTATTATTATTTTTTAGATTAAGCTTTTAAGTTAGTAGTAATTGGATAATAATGTTATAATATATTTTTATTTTGTTGTTGAAATAAATATATTTCTACTAAAAAAAACTGCTTATGGTGGTTATACAGGGACAACATGATAGTATTGATAGTGTTTTATTATATTGTCCCTATCACACAATATGTAACATTTTATAACCGCCAGTGTGTGACCATCAAAGCGAATTTTTGGGATTACGTTGACTAAGCGCCTGCCTGCAGGATTCAATACGCTAGAATGAAGATAAACAAAATACAAGTATCTAAATAAATATGTGTAAGAAATAATTTACCACGCCTATTAGCATCCAAAATAAAACAACGGACGCTCGACCAGCGACCACCAGCACCGAGTGCTCGATAAATACGGAGTGTTGACATAATCGGAATGCTTCATCAGGCTGCGTGACTGCGCGGAATTCCGAGTGAAACGCCGCGCGCGCTGATGCCCATTAGACGGCGTTAAACATTTTGTTCCCGACTGTTAGCTAATTTCTAGTATAATATGAACCCTACCCTACCTCTAGTAATGTTAATATCTAGAGAGGATAATGAGGACGTATGGAGAGGCAGTCGTCCCCCTCAAGCTTACACTAGTATGTACAGGGGTCGGCAAACCTCGGCTCTTTGGAGATACGATTGCGGTAAGTCACCCAAAAAAAAAACACACTGTTCTAAGATTACTGATAACATAATTTGCAGCTCTTTAAGATTTCTTATTATATCGGCGATTCTACTCCGGCTGGCTCTTTTTCCCAAAAGTTTGTCGATCCCTGCACTAGTATAGCAAATCGTTGGTTAAGCTTTGTGAATAGTCCAGGCCATTGCCTGTCGGACCTCGGATGTCGTTAACAATAACAGCCGAAGTCCACCCAGGCCTGAGTAATATGAAAGTGAAAATTTGAAACAATGTGTAGCTAAGCCTTCAGGCAACACTGACCGGTTTTATGGAACTAGGTTCTTACAAAGTACCGTAGTTCACACTTTTAACTTACAATTCGTATCGTAAACTGTATGATTGCATTAGGCTGCCTTTCCACTGAAGCCGAGATGAGACGAAACGTGCAGAAATCAACCAATATTACTGGTTGTAATCTACATGTCTGCTTGACTTGTACTTGGCTTCGCTGGATTACAATTACAACCAATGCTAATTTGTTGATTCCCACGCGTCTCCTCTCATCTCCGCTGCAGTAGAAAGGCAGCCTTAAGATGTAAGGATTGTAAGGCTCTGAGTTGCTTTTAGTCGTTCGCTAGCTCTTAGCATATTTCACTCCTGTCATGACATTGCTACAAAAAATAAGGACAATGATTTTAATGTCTTTATTTGTACTACATTAAATATTTATGAAGGAATTTATATAGAGCTATTTAACATCTTGCGAAACTTTTAAAACGAATTCAACATAAATGCCAATTAGTCACAACACAAAATATCAATATCATTAACACACTTACTTATCTTTTTTTAGCATAATTAAATATTTCCATTGAATAATGAACGTTGCCCCCTTTCAGATATTGATAGAGCCTTTATTTGTCTGCCTCATGTCCGCCTCCACACTTGACGGTTCTGTTGACATTGTTGACCGAACACATAATGCGGGATCCAACCGGAGCGCCTCAAATAAGCTTTTTTCTGAAATAACTCGACCAATTGACTCCTTTGCTATTACGTTTTAAAGAATTTCAATCACTGACGCATAGTCTAGCTAGGTCCAAAATATGTATTTTCATCTTATTTCGATAGATCCAGATGAAGAAATGAACATGTTTATGATTTTGACTGTACCTACAGTGTAGCCAGTGTTTACAAAGAGTGGGAAATGCTTTGCAAAATTCGACTTATTTAGACTCGGCTCAAGTTTTGTCTTTGGCTATCCATAAAAAATGGCTGATTCTGTACCCAATCTTAGAAACGATATTATCGGAAGTGCGTATAAGATGTAGAATAGGTGAAGTAACGTAGGTAAATAAAATGTCAAGTGTCAGCTGTACCCAATGTGTATCTACTAAAGGTATATCGAGTAGGATCATACGTATGAAATGGTCCATCAGTAATTTTCTCATCGGTAATCAGCTTTAAGACGCCTCTTTACTTTACCTTTAATCGGTGTGATTATATTTTGCTGAGTTTAATGCTTATAAATAGCGAACGAGAAAACTTAGCTTGAGGCCATTCACGTTTTACTTATGACCGTCTTACGAAACGCATGGTACTTTAAAATCTCTCTCACCTCGCCAGTGTTCTAATTGAGGTTATAAATGAGATTAGCATTAATTTTACATTTGCATCGCGTGACACAAGTCATTTAGACCGCCCTGTGCCACAACAATCTATTCGAAAATATATATACAATATGATCCGTTTTCATTGGTCTTGAGTGAACAAAAATGTACATAGTTTGCATACCTGAAGAGTCCTGTTTGGCCGCGGTATATCGGTATAATTTGCTAGTAGAGTATAGTCATCAATCACATCAAAATAGTAGTTTTCTCTTAAGTTTTTGAGTAAACAAACAGAGACTACGCTGAGAAAGCAGATATACCTACTTGTCTCTGAAAGTGTATTGATATGAAATTACTTTCCCTGAACACAACGTATGGAACTGAGGTTATGAGTTAAGTAACTAGCACATGGCACGGCAGTAGAATATTTACTGCTCATATCCTCTTGTCGAAGACAGTGTAATGTAATCAATCTTATAGAAACTTAAATAGGGTTTTGGATAATAGGGGTTGGGATACAATCACTTTCGTCAGTGACGAATCGTCACTCGTCTAAAATCCAATTTTGGGGACAATAGGGACAGTAGTCACAGGAGCCTGGGGTTTTCACGCTCAACCGCTCGCAACAATCATCTCGCTTATAGTTGTTACTGACAGCTTCACTGCTTATTGTAGTTGTGGATGTCCATTATATAATTTTGGTTACTAGCAAAGCCAAATAGACTAGTGAAAGATAAGGATAACGCATTGACTTTACGCTTCATTGTTCCAGGCGATCAGCGCACACTGATGTATGACACCCACATGGTGCGAGGATGCGTGAGGAGGAGCTGGAGGTGGCGCTGAAGGTGGTGATCGTAGGCGATGGAGGCGTCGGCAAGTCCAGCATGATCCAGCGCTACTGCCGCGGGACGTTCACCAGAGATTATAAGAAGACTATTGGTGTAGACTTTTTGGAGCGACAAATTGAGTGAGTACAACATAAGATGCCCTAAGAACGGTAGCGGTGAAGGTGGTGATCGTAGGCAATATACCTTCACCAGGGACAACAAGAAGAAAATATTGAGTAAGTACAATACACGTGACACAGGCACATTCGCAGGCAAATCCAAGTCAGTTGTTGTGTAAAACATGCGGTCGCACTATGACTGTAGACGACAGTGCCGGAGCAAACCAGCGTGATCAATTCAATAACTAACAAGTTACTAACATACATTCTAAAGTACTTGCAAGTTTTATTTTTAGTGGCAGAAGTAAAGTAAGTTAACTTTCTTCGGTTAAAAATTTCATATCATTTGACTTCTATCAACTGTAACATTAACACATAACTAATACCTATGTGTGCAAGCTCTATCACGCTCGCAGCCATACCGTCTGCGTGACAACAAATTTATTCACATTTATGGACACAAAATCTATCATGGCTTGTTGGCTTGTATTGTATTGTGGAATTCAATTCGAGTATAGCCTGTCTGTGCGGAAAGAGAAGAGTCGTGGAATGTATTGGGCCCCATACATTCCACGACTCTTAATTCTCTTTCCGCACAGACTAACGGCAAATAATAAGAAGCTGGATAATACGATAGGTAAACCAATGCTAAGGGTTAATGGCTAGATTTGAATGTCGAATCGCTTGTTTTGTCAGAATATGTAAATTAGCGATTAATGTCAGCCTTAATTAATTGTATTACGATATTTCGGCATTTCCGTCGAATGATTTACAACTTCTTACGTTCTTAAACAAATTAGTGGAAATGACATGATTTAACTAATTATGTAAGACTGTTCGTGTTGTATAATGGATAGAAATATAGAAGAAAATGTTCGTATGACGTCGAATTGAATGGAAATTAACTGAATATCTACGCACTTGTATAATTTTAGCTTAGGTTGTTACGGACTGGATTATAGGAATGCAGCTAGTCTACCTCTGACAGATTCTTGTCACAAACTTTAAATTAGCATATTTCCCGTCCTGCCTTGACATCAGTTTACTCCGTCTCCTCAGCATTGTTCTAAGAAATTGGGAAAGAACTGAGTACACAAAAATCAAGTCTTTAACTAGACGTAACTACGGATACAGATCCGTAGATCCGCAGATTCCATGCACAGGCATGGAATCATCATTAAATTATCATTAATGTATTAAGAAGGCCTGCCTTTGGCGTTGCAGCATTCTCCATTCCAGCCTATTTTGGGCTTTCGCCTTCACTTCCTGGTATGTGTAGCTACAGCACCATCCTTTCATCTGTGCCGTGTATGATATTCTGGGTCTTCCTCTTCTTCCCTCAATTTTGCCCTCCAGCCGGGCTAGTACATGATTGGCGCGAGAGTATCTCGCAGCGACATAGACTACCCGTCCCCCTTTAATTCATACAGTTAGTAAAAGACGGGTAGTCTATCTCGCGGCGAGATACTGTCGCTCGGCCTACAGGCATGGCAAATAAGTTCCTATTTCACAGGTGCTTTATTTGAATGTGTTCTTTTACATAATACAGCTAGAAACCTGATAGTGATAACCGGAAGCTTCTTTACGATCTATATACCTAATACTAACAGATACCTATATACCCGATGACCAGACTCTAGTTTACTGCCTCCGTGAGTGTTAGTTAATTAAAACAGCGAACGATCAATAGGTACTAAATACTGAAACAATTTAAGTATCCATAGATTAGTGTGGATTAATTCCACTTTGAAAAGTTAGCATTCAAAGATGTAGATTTCTAGCAATAAGCAGTGGGTTAAATCGCGTTTAAAACAATAGCTCATTGGGTCTGCCTAACTAGCTCTCACATATAGGAAATCTGATTAGTTTAAACTTTACAGCTTTTGTCATACCTACTAACGCTTAACTATAAGCTTAAGCTTTTAAACAATGTCAGAGCGACAAATTATTTAACGAAAGGGCAGGTAAATTTAATTTTATAATCCACCAACACCAAGACAGTGTGACAGTTATCCCTGCCTGTCACACTTTACTTATGTATTATAATTATTATAAACTTAGGACGCCATCGTCAGATCCATTATCATAAAGGTCTTACTTAAATGATCATCTACATTTACTTAAATTATCAACTTAGTTTATCTGCCCAGGATCGATGGCGAGGAGGTGCGGCTCATGTTATGGGACACAGCGGGGCAGGAGGAGTTTGACGCCATCACCAAGGCGTACTACCGCGGCGCGCACGCGTGCGTGCTCGCCTTCTCTACTACTGACCGGGACTCGTTCCTGGCGCTGCACTCGTGGAAACTTAAGGTACGTGGTACTGTGGATATGGCCGGCAACAGTTCAACATCACCGAGGCGTACTACCATAGACCAGGCCTTCTCTACCATCGAACGGGACTTGTTCCTGGCGCTGTACTCGTGGAAACTCAAGGTTTGCTAGAAGTCACGTGCTGCGTGCTGGCCTTCTGTACTATAGACTGGGACTCGTTCTTGGCGCTGCAGCCCACGTGGAAACTCAACTACTACGGTGCTAGAAGTGCGGCTCATGCTAACCGACCGACTGACCCGGACTCGTATCGCCCGGTCTTAAAACCTGAACCCAAAGCGACGATCAAGCGACCAGACGAACACGGCGCAAATGAGTGAACAGCCTCGAGAGGCCCCGACCAGGCACAGGGATGCATCAAGAACATGCATTATTTAATTACCTTTTTAGCAGATGGTATACACTATCGTAACGCATCTATCTGCCTGTCTGCTTGTTTTTAGGGTTCCGTACCTCAAAAGGAAAAACTTATAGGATCACTCGTGCGTCTGTCTGTCTGTCTGTCCGTCTGTCACAGCCTATTTTCTCCGAAACTTCTAGACCAATTAAGTTGAAATTTGGAATACATATGTAAGGTTATGACCCAAAGACGGACATGTAACGTTAACAAATGAATATTAAACATGGGGGCCACTTTTGGGGGGTAAATGAGAAAATTAAAAAATAATATTTTTTAAACTATATCGTGTTATATATCAAATGAAAGAGCTTATTGTGAGAATGACAAATATATATTTTTTATAATTTTAGGATAAACAATTTAGAAGTTATTCAAGAAAATAGGCAAAAAATGACCATCCCCCCCCCCCCTTATTTCCGAAACTACTGGGTCTAAAATTCTGAAAAAAATACACAAAATAGATCTTTACCTATAGATTACAGGAAAACCTATTAGAAATTGCAGTCAAGCGTGGGTCGGACTTAATTATACTTAGTTTTTGATCCGAGCCCTACTGGTTTTTTTGAGACATTTCACTCACGTTTCACATATATATATAAATACATTGTTTAAATTGTGTAATGTACGGAACCCTTGGAATGCGAGTCCGACTCGCACTTGGCCGGTTTTTTTGTCACTGATCAAGAATTCGGGTTTGTTACCTGTCTGGTTCTAGTAGCAGTTCACCGATCAGCCAAAACACGTCCATCTGAACATGAGCCTCCCCAGTTACGTAGGGACTCCCACTGAAGAACCCGTGATTAAAAGTTTGCGAAGAATAGTAGACTCCGCCGCGTCGCAACTTGAAAGCGACTTACAATTTTCACGCTAACATAAAACGTTTATACGGAGCTTGCTCGATTTTTCATTGTTGTTCGGGAAAGAATGCACAAAGATGCAAGTTGGTACGACAGGGAGTAATTAAGGTTACGCTGGCGCTGTCAATTTTCACAATGCTAATATTAGCATTTAGATGCCTGCCAGCTAATCAAATCTACATGAAATTCATATTTAGTACTTAGCATTTAGGGTCTTATTTAGCTTTCCTGTTACCGAACAGTTTAAGATGTGGGGCACCCTATCGTAAGAAGTAGAAGCGCGAATATGGAAAGTATTGGAAAGATACGAGTTTACTTTAAGTATTATGACCCATCAGAGCTCTACATGACATCAATTTTGATGATGAATATCTACCGAACGACATTGGTAACTCTATACGTGACCTACTTAAGAGTTTAAATCCCTTATACAGCTTCTGGGACATCTTGTTTTAGAACTGAGACTTAAAGAAACTTGGACTAAGACAAGCACGTAAAATTTTGGGAACGAACGAGTGAATTTTCCTTTCAATCTAAGTCTGGCAGACAATGTAATGTGAGACCGTCAGGTGGGTACAAAGCTGCAGGCATGTATAAACCGATTATCGCAGCTGGAGCCGGTGCCGGTCACGCGCCGCGGTCGACATAACGTGACCAACCGGTTCCGATCAATTCGCATTGTCGCCTACCATTACCTGGCGCTTGTCAATATCAGTCGACGTGTTCGCACTTTATTCAACGGTACGATTAAATTATGCTCCATTTTGTAATTTAAGGCCCGACTGCTAAATCCGGACAAAGCCCCGTGAACTGATTTAGGGACACATGAACTCTATATTATAGTAGGTAGATACTATACCTACCTCTTTGGTGAAATAGCCACTAAGCCAGATACTAAATGCATGCCCCAATTTCGTCTTTACAGTTAGTCCTAATTGCGCTACTGCTTCGAAGCCTAATAGAGTCTTTCTCCATTAAGTACCGCCTCTTGAACTTAGGCATTTTACTCGGACATGAATGCATTATAAATGCTTACCTATGTATGTTTGGTTCATCACTCGACATCCTGATCGCAATGATAAAAAAGGTCACGTTAAACATCCGCGCTATAACTAGCGCGATTCATTGATAAGTTCCTAAAATAATAGCACCAGTAAACACTCGGTGTTATCAGTCACCATTTGGACGCCGCAAAACAAAGCGCAATGTGCATTAAGCGCCTGATTCTGTTTTCGGCAGTGTTATTTTTAAATTGTGAAAGTTCCAGAGAATCTCAATGCATCGATTATTACAAAACGGGAAATAACTTCGATCTGAGTACCCTTCAAGGAAATTGGTACGGTGTATACTTCTGGCCACCAAACAGTCGACAGAGAAAAAGTTGTGAAGTTATTAATTTCAAAAAGTCATCTCAGGATGAAGTAATTTCACTCCAAAGTGCTTGTTCCATTTCTAATGTATCGGGGAACATGAACACTGTACAGTCGTCGTATGTAAACAGCGTTGGGAAGTTGACAACGGTCACTTACTACGGAGATCAGGAAGTCAAATTTCTATACCGCTCGTGCGATCGGATCTACAAGTATTTGTTCATACCCGTAAAGGATAATTATGTGATGGGCATAAACTGTTCGTCTGGTGGACGGGGCGTGCTTCTGGCGAAGAGCTTGGAGTCAGCCACCGAGATCCAGAGTACTGTTGAGAGCATAGATGTCATGACTGGAAGAGAAGGGAGCTCAGATTGTCCTCAAAAACGTTGAATCGTGTAACAATTTACCGGGGCAAGAAACTTAACCAAAGACCAACCTTATTTCCAAGTGCATTAATACTTTCATAGTTTACTTGATAACCTTTACCTATTTAAATATACTGTAAATCTATGGGCTACCCCAGTTGAACCTCTTTTAGTACTTTGCCATATTTGTATTTTTTGTTAGGTATCCTAAAACAATAACCCAGTTATCCAGGTAATATCATTGTAAAGTATATTTGTCTAGTAGTGTCTTACTGCAACTGAAAAGGCGAATGCTGTATTTAAATTAATTATTTTAATTTACTTTCAGGTGGAGAATGAATGTGGAGAAATCCCAACCATCATAGTTCAAAATAAAATAGATCTAATGGACCAGTGCGTCGTCGGACCGTGAGTAACTTTCAACATTATCATTTTATATAAACGTCGTGCATCCGCTAAAAACATTTGATATAAATCGTATACAGGCCATTAAATTATCCAATTAATTGCTCTATCATAAACCTACTTCCTTACAAGATCGCTTGGCTGTCTATACCTGTCTACCCAACTAGGTCTCATCTAATTTGAAATTAGTTAAGTAAGTGAGACATTTATTAAACAAAGATGACAGGGTGTAGTGCGTGTCCCTTACCCAACATATGGTAGAAACCGTAAAAGAAATTACTTGAAAATGCAAAGTCTGCCCTACCGCGTTCGGCTACTTTGGGCTTATAGCTCCAACCAGTGGGACGTACATAAGCTCGCGATGATGACCGGATAAGACTTTCATACTCTTTTTGCAGGGACGAGGCAGAGCTAGTGGCGCGTGCGCTTGGATGCCGGCTGATGCGTGCATCAGTGAAAGAAGACGTAAACGTCGGTGCCGTGTTCCGCGCGCTGGCGGCGCGCTGCCTGGCCGACCAGCGGCGCGACGACGAGGACGTGCCGCCCTGCTCCGTCACCACGCCCGTCATAGGTCTGTACTATCGGGAATGTCAGTGATGAGCTATAAAGTATTGAATCCACTCCACCATAGTAGGATGCGAACCTCATTCACGCAGTCGCAGACGCTAGACGCAGATAGTCCCGTTTTCCGCACGCCCTACGAAGAGAACAGGCTACTTTGCACTGTCACCACTCGTGCTATGCACAATACCAACAATGTCAGTAGATAGCGAGCCAGACGCGACGAACGAAGAAATTATTAGTCCCATCACTAATTTACTAGTGATATCAATCGGCTAGTGGCTAGTAGGTACATACGAATAAAGTTCCTATATACCTAATATTTTTCTAATAATGGTTCGAAATTAACTTACGGTTCCATCCATGCCAGATTTTAAATTGTTTGGTACCATGTCAATCTGGCTTAGTTACAGACATGAATATTGCAAGTTTTTTTGATGTTTTACCTCTATACCAATTAAAATAACAATCAATTAAACGAAGAAATTCACATAAAAAAGGTAAAAATAACCATTTCGTCGCAATAATGCACATACTCGTAGTACGACAATGATCTTTGGTTCCGAGAGTGAAAGTTCACTTACCGAGTGTCGCCATAAACGGCCCATGTAGGAGTTAAACACCTTGTTCCAAACTTTCTTCCGATCAGCGCTGTCCACTTAAGTAGGTATAAGTACGCACTTCTTAGTGCGGCTATTCAGTGAGCACACTCGTTTGGGAGTTTTAATTGCTGCCAAGCTAACACCAGTAAGAAACACATCACTATTATTTGATACAAACGGCGACATGTTGTCCACAGAAATATTCACTTCCTTTACATTTCACTTGTTCTACTTATAATTATTCTTCCGACGAAGTCTTAAAGTAAAGTAAAGTCCAAGTTTGCCTGATTTGCTCCTTTCGTCAATCACAAGTTTTCTTGATAGACCAGCAATAGGGCATTTGTTTCTATTACGCCTGCCACTTAGATAACGACGAATGACGCTTCTTTTGAGGCACAACTAGTAATAATTTATCAATCAGGAATGACCTGAAGGATCCTTATTTTGGTATTAGGTTTCAATTCATCACGCTTTCTTGAGATTCTTCATCATTCGGTCAGATTTTTAAGTAGTTTATTGTTATTTGCAGGCAACTTCACGAACCTGAACAGCAATGGCACAATACTTCTGCGGCCGGTGAAGGCGCGGCCCGGCGGCAAGAAGAAGAACGTACTGAGGAACGCTTGCCGGATACTCTAACTTGACCAACGGACCTTGAGGCCGCGGACTGGACGCCAGCGGGCAGCGACGCGACCAGCTGGCGTTCAAGGACATTCACACATTTGATCTATTTAAATGGCCTTGAATTGACGCTCGTCCTCAGCCACACGTTTGCGTCCAGGCTTCGGCCTGAGAGAGAAGAGCCATCTTGGATTTTTACACGTTGCATTCTGCGTTTGAACGTGCCAGTGACTGCTGTCAGAGGTCTTAACTATGCAGTGGCACATTCGTGTGAGTGACTAGGCGAATAGCGACGAACTGATTTGGGGCATTTACTATGAAAAGGGACCTTATTGTCGATGGCGTTTACGCCGCTCAGCGTCGCGCGGCATTGTATTTATATCGGAGCATCGATTATAATGGCGCAAGCGCCATCGACAATAAGGTCCCTTTTTATAGAAAATACCACATTTATCTACATCCGCGTTGGTTAATGCAGAGGAGCTGTAAAGATAAAGAAGAATGATACTTATACCGTAACAAGGAGTTTCACTAGATGACAGAGTACCCGCGCCATATAGGTACCTAATTGTTATAAAGTTAGACCAAAATAAGTCCGCAACGATTTTGATAACACACGTAGTGCAAGTTTGACGTTTAAAATAACACTTGCACTGCGTGTGCTATCAAATCGTTGCAGACTTATCTTGGTCTAACTCTAGTGTGCTGTGGTTGACAAACGTTAGCCAGTAAAATTAAAATGATTTTGACTCTAGCGGTTTAGCGATCAAATCAAACGTAGCCGGCGTAACAAATCCTTATATAGTGGGACCATATTTTTGACCTTAAAGTTATGATAATTCTAAAGAAGGAAAAGTGATGCTTATATGGCAGGGGACATGTTTTTAAGCATATTTGTAATTTAAGACGAAAAGTTAGAACGAGCGTTAGGTATAAATTAGGTATTTATATATTTTGATTGATGCTTTTTGAATATTGAATTAAAGTGCAAAGTTTAAGCTTCATCGTTTAAATTATGTATGACGCTTTAAACTGTTACATTTTTAGAAAAAAAATTAACGTGCTTCTTTGTCAAACTAAAATTAGCTTACTATTTTGTCGATATTGAATTAAAGTTTTAAAAATCCACAATAATATCTCTAAATTCTTAAGTTAATAGACAAAGCCGAAAAATTAGAAAAATATGATTGCTGCTTAAATTTTAATATGCGTTTTTTGTCCTGTAAGGTCCAATATTGAATTAAAGTCTATAAAGATAAGTTTCATACTATAAAATAATATATGCAACCATATTATGAAAAGTAAGAAATTACTGTGTGTAGCTTCCATTGTTATAGCCAAATCTATTTAAAAAGGCGCGAAATTCATACATACGCCGCGCTGGTCCGTCAAGGTGCCGGCGCGGCACGCGGGAGCCTATCGTAGCATTCGTATCTATCTATACCTATAGGTACCTCGCCCGGTCGCCCCACCCCCCGCTCAACTTCGTAAGCGCTGCTTGTCTTTTCTTGTCATTCATTAGTTTGTTTACCGTGCACATAAATTAGATGCCGATATTACGTGAAATTAATGTAATTATGACTTCAAAATGAGTACAAAATATTTGTTATGTGGACTGATTATTTGTAGTTACTTAGTGGTCCGAGAGCTGGTAGACATTTTGGAGTAGGTCCTTGAGGCAAGCTGAAAATTTGCCTGATACTTCTCCTATCATACCCTAACTCAGCACTGGAGGTCTGGCTGCAGGGTAGCGGGGCTAAATCAATCCTTATATTTTTTAAGATTTTTTTAGGGCTCCAAAAATGTTCGTGAGGCAATCTATAATTTTTACAGGTTGAAGTTAAGTATCTAAATAGTCACAAAAAAATAAGCTTGAACATTTGGTCGGGTCTTTGACCTTGCCAGAAGATCTAAAAAGTAACGTATGGCACTTACTCGTACGCAAAATTAAGTTTGTCTACTAAAGTAATTGTATGCATTACAGTTATTTTTGTAGTACAGTAAATTAAAGACGAGTAAATTAAAGACTAGGTAGGATGTACAGTCAGCAATACTATTCGCTTAGCACAGTTGCATACAAACTTCTTTACAGGGGTGGTATCTTTTCTCTGCAGCTGACTGTACAATGTGATTGTAACTATGACGATGGTGTATATTTATGATGTATGTTATTTATTGTGTTTTTTGTATGTTACTTAAGGGCTTCTGTTAAGGGAACGAAAATTTGATTATTTTTGCGCTACAACGCACGGTTTAGGAGATACAGCCCTGTAAATATTTTTTTCTGTTTTTTTTTCTATTTTTTTTTTATTTTATGTTTATTAAGGGTCCACTGCAGGCGAACGAAAATGTTTATTATTTTGCGCTACGGCACACGGTTTAGGAGATACAGAATTATAAAGATTTTTTGTGTTTTTTTTTTAAATATATTAATTAAGGGTTTCTTAGTGGAACGAAAATTTGATTATTTTTGCGCTCCGTCGCACGGTTTAGGAGATACAACCCTATAAAGATTTTTTCTTTGTTTTTATTTTTAGTTTTTCATTGTGTTTTCTGTATGTTACTTAGCAGTTTCTCAAAGGGGAACGAAAATTAGACTATTTTTGCACTACAACGCACGGTTTAGGAGATACAGCCCTCTAAAAAAAATTTCTTTTTTTCTTTTCTTTTTAAATGTTAATTAAGTTGAACGAAAATTGTATTATTTTACGCTACGACGCTATTATTAAATTATGTTAGATTTTGAAATTTTTATATTAAATATATCTACTTATATATAAAATTGAAGTTTGGTTATGGAATTTTATATTATATTATATACAAAAAAAAGAAATATAGGGCTGTATCTCCTAACCCGTCCGTCGTAGCGCAAAAATAATAAAATTTTCGTTCCCCTTTAAAAAACACTTTTAATATACAAAAAACACAATGAAACACAATAAGAAAAAAAAGAACTTTACACGGCTGTATCTCCTAAGCCGAGCGTCGTAGCGCAAAAACAATCAAATGTTCGTTCCACTTTAAGAAACCCTTAATTAATATAAAAAAAAAAAAAAAACAAAAAAAACTAAAAAATCTTTCTAAGGCTGTATCTCCTGAACCGTGGGTCGTAGCGTAAAATATAAAATTTTCGTTAAACTTAATTAATATTTAAAAAGAAGAAAAAAAAACAGAAATTTTTTTTTAGAGGGCTGTATCTCCTAAACCGTGCGTTGTAGCGCAAAAATAATCTAATTTTCGTTCCCCTTTTAGAAACCCCTAAGTAACATACAGAAAACACAATGAAAACTAAAAAGAAAAACAAAGAAAAAATCTTTATATGGTTGTATCTCCTAAACCGTGCGACGGAGCGCAAAAATAATCAAATTTTCGTTCCACTAAGAAACCCTTAATTGATATATTTAAAAAAAAACACAAAAAATCTTTATAAGGCTGTATGTCCTAAACCGTGCATCGTAGCGCAAAATAATAAAATTTTCGTTCCATTGCAGTGGACCCTTAGTTAACATTAAAAAAAAAAACAAAAAAAAAACAGAATAGTACATTTCGATGCTAGTGCGAAAAGTATGTCATTACTTCACGAGTACCGAGATAAGAATCGGGGCGAGTGAAGAATGACATTTCCGCACGTGTATCGAACGACGTTTTTTTAATACAGTTGCGAAAAAATAAGAAAAGAACAAGTAAGGAATTCGAAACTTTTATATTATTAATTCTGTGACATCATTGACATTGACATTATGAAGAGGTGTTTTTTTAGCTGGGTGTTATTATTATTGAACCCACTTCAATGAAAGATTTTTTTTAATGCATGTTCTATAAGACAATTGTACATATAAAACATTGTACTATTATTACCCAAATATCGTTAATTACGATTATTTGTGTATCGTACATTTATAAAAACAATATCGAATGTTGCCTTTGGAAATTTAAAGCAGAAATAAAAAACGCCTCTCCTTTGACAGGCGTTCCGTTCTATTCAGACAACTTATTAAGAACGGTTTTTCAATATTCAATATATAAAAAAATAGACGTATTATAATGATGAAGAGGTAAGTAATAAAATATGAAATATGTATATTTTTCGTATTCTTACTTTAACAGTAGGTTTTTATGTTGATTACGACGTTTCGCGAACTAGTGCTTTTTACTTTTCCAATTTTTTTAAATTTATACTTGTTCCAATTCACGACTACTTATTGATGAGTGTTAATATAGTTTCCTTTAAACGTCGTAATTAACATAAAAATCTACTGTTAATGTAAGAATACGAAAAATATGCATATTTCATACTTTATTACTTACCTCTTCATCATTATAAGTATTATAACACGTTTATTTTTTAACGTTGAAAAACCATTCTTAATAAGTTGTCTGAATGGAACGGAACGCCTGTCAAAGAAGAGGCGTTTTTTCTTACTGCAAGAATGTTTTAAGTTTCCAAAGGCAACATTCGATATTGTTTTTATAAATATACGATATTCAAATAATCGTTAATAACGATATTTAGGTAATAATAGTACAATGTTTTATATTTGTAAAACAATACAATGTCTACAATGTTGTATGAAGTGGGTTCAATAATAATAACAAAATCCATTCTAGTTGAATAAATGTTAAAAAACACCTCTTCATAATGTCAATGTCAATAATGTCACAGAATTAATAATATAAAAGTTTCGAATTCCTTACTTATTGTTTTTCTTATTTTTTCGCAACTGTATTAAAAAACGTCGTTCGATACACGTGCGGAAATGTCATTCTTCACTCGCCCCGATATCAAGATATCTCGGTACTCGTGAGGTAATGACATACTTTCCGCACTAGCATCGAAATGTACTATTACAGGGCTGTATCTCGTAAACCGTGCGTTGTAGCGCAAAACTAATCAAATTTTCGTTCCCCTTTGAGGAACCCGTAAGTAACATTCAAAAAACATAATCGAACAACAAAGAAGAAAACAAAAAATTAAAAAAAATCTTTATAGGGTTGTATCTCCTAAACCGTGCGTTGTAGCGCAAAAATAATCTAATTTTCGTCCCCCTTTGAAAAGCCCCTAAGTAACATACAAAACACACAATGAAAAACTAAAAAGAAATTATAGGGTTGTTGCATCTCCTAAACCGTGCGTCGGAACGAAGAGCAAAAATAATTAAATTTTCGTTCCACTTTAATAATATTTAAAAATTAATATTTAATATTTAAGAGATACAAACATTTCTTTTTTGTTTTTCATTGTATTTTTTGAATGTTACTTACGGGTTTCTCAAACGGGAACGAAAATTAGATTATTTTTGCGCTACAACGCACGGTTTAGGAGATACAGCCCTGTAAAGATATTTTTCTGTTTTTTTTTTCTTTTTTTTAATGTTAACTAAGGGTCCACTGCAATGGAACGAAAATTTTATTATTTTGCGCTACGATGCACGGTTTAGGAGATACAGCCTTATAATAGTTATTTACGATACAAGGGCGGAAAAGAGGAAATTTGAAACGAGTGGCGATAAATTAAAACACGACCGCAGGGAGTAATATAAATATTTCTTTCGTTTTTTTTTGTTTTTTCTCATATTAAAAAAGGGTTTCTTAGAGGGGAACGAACATTTTACTTTTTTTGCGCTCCGACGCACGGTTTAGGAGATACAGCCCTATAAAAAGATTGTTTTCTTTGTTTTTTCTTTTATGTTTTCGTTGTGTTTTTTGTATGTTACTTAGGGGCTTCTGATAGGGGAACGAAAATTTGATTATTTTTGCGCTATAACGAACGGTTTAGGAGATACAGCCCTGTAAATATTTTTTCTGTTTTTTTTTTCTTTGTTTTTTTTAAATGTTTATTAAGGGTCCACTGCAGGCGGACGAAAATGTTATTATTTTGCGCTACGGCGCACGGTTTAGGAGATTCAGCCTTATAAAGATTTTTTTGTGTTTTTTTATACCTATATTAATTAAGGGTTTCTTAAAATGGAACGAAAATTTGATTATTTTTGCGCTCCGTCGCACGGTTTAGGAGATTCAACCCTATAAAGATTTTTTCTTTGTTTTTTTCTTTTTTGTTTTTCATTGTGTTTTTTGTATGTTACTTAGGGGTTTCTCAAAGGGGAACGAAAACTAGATTATTTTTACTCTACAACGCACGGTTTAGGAGTTTTTTTTTTCTTCTTTTTTCTTTTTTTTTAATGTTAATGAAGGGTCCACTGCAGTTGAACGAAAATTTTATTATTTTGCGCTACGACGCACGGTTCAGGATATACAGCCTTATAAAGATTTTTTCGGATTTTTTTGTTTTTTTTTTAAATATTAATTGAGGGTTTCTTAAAGTGGAACGAAAATTTGATGATTGTTTTTGTCCTACGACGCGCGGTTTAGGAGATACAGCCGTGTAAAGATATTTTTTTCTTTTTGTGTTTCATTGTACGACCGGTCTGGCCTAGTGGGTGACCCTGCCTGTGAAGCCGATGGTCCTGGGTTCGAATCCCGGTAAGGGCATTTATTTGTGTGATGAACACAGATATTTGTTCCTGAGTCATGGGTGTTTTCTATGTAATTATGTATTTGTATATTATATATATCGTTGTCTGAGTACCCATAACACAAGCCTTCTTGAGCTTACTGTGGGACTTAGTCAATCTGTGTAAGAATGTCCTATAATATTTATTTATTTACTGTGTTTTTTATATATTAAGTGTTATTTAAAGGGGAACGAACATTTTATTATTTTTGTGCTGCGACGGACGGTTTAGGAGATACAGCCCTATTTTTTTTTGTTTATTGTTGTGTTTTTTTATATGTTATATAATATAAAATTCCATAACCAAAATTTTTTTTTTTTATATAAGTAGATATACTCAATATAAAAATTTCAAAATCTAACATAACTTTTAATAGAAATATCCTCATATATCATAAATATACACCATCCTCATAGTTACAATCACATTGTACAGTCAGCTGCAGAGAAAAGATACCACCCCTGTATAGAAGTTTGTATGCAAAGGTGCTAAGCGAATAGTATTGCTAACTGTACATCCTATCTAGTGGTCTTTAATTTACTGTACTACAAAAATAACTTTGTAATGCATACACTTTGTTTAGTAGACAAACATAATTTTGCGTGCAAAAATAACTGCAATGCGTACACTTTGTATAGTAGAGAAACTTAATTTTGCGTGCAAAGATAACTTTGTAATGCATACAATTTGTATAGTAAACAAACTTAATTTTGCGTGCAAGTAAGTGCCATACTTTTTAGATCGCCTGGCAAGGTTAAAGATACGACACGACCAAATGTTCTGGTTTATTACTTTTATGACCATTTAGATACTTAATTTTACCCTGTAAAAAAGAATTACTCAAATCGGACCACGGGTATCGGAGTAATCGGTGAACATACATAAAAAAAATAGCCACAACCGAATACAGAACCTCCTCCTTCTATGAAATTGAAGTCAGTTAAAAATTACAGATTGATTTTAGAACATTTTTTTGAATTTAGAGAAAAATTATTTTGCACGCGTCTGGCAAGGTTAGGTTACCCGCTAGCCCGTTGATCTATATATCAATACCGTTTGATCGCTGCCTCGGCGGCGCACAGCGCGGCGCGCGCGAACATGCCGCGCGTTTGAAATGTAACGTAAATATAAGCACGGAATGCATACGTATCAGTATTTAGTGACGCACTGATTTTATATTTCTAATCTTTTGTGTGGGAACTAAGATCATTGTCATGACCGTTTAATATTAACTCTACAAACTTTAATTCAATATTGGCTATACTGCTTAACCAGAAATCAATATCTAGAGAAGCACATTGTCTACATTTCTAATTTTTTACAGGTATAATAAGCTGATCCATAATATCGTAATTTTGCAATATCAGCTACTCTAATTATTTATTTACAAAATAATTCATGTTTTTAAGTTCACCAGAAAGCACATGTTCCAGATTTCTAAAAACCGAATATTGTGTATAAATTAAAGTGGTATTAAATATGTTAAAGTTTTTTGTAACTTTAATTTTATATTTACAAAGTTATTAGCAAAAATTAAAATATTTCAATATATCCGAACGCTCACCCTAAAAATTTCTAACTTTTTACGAAAGTCTTATTTAACATGCTAACAATGACATATCGAAAAAGAAGAAACTTTAATATTATCAAAACCCATTTTTGTTCCACCGCTGGTCTAATATGGTTTTACGCGTTTCTAAGTAGGTACGCTCTGCTCATATATAGTTACTTAAAACAGTTTCCATCGTATATGGAGGTCGAATACCTAAATTTATACACTGGACTAGACACCTGGACCTAGTTTTGTGAAGCTACAAGTTATAATTTTACAGGTGTAAACCGCGCTTGACCTTTTGACCAGTGTTGCCTGTTTTAAATAATAAAATTATAGCTTTATATGAAATGGGATCTAGTTATTTTCGTTAAAAATATATATTATTAAATAGACGTAAGTTTGTTGTAAGCGTGTACATATGTGTAGTAGTTGTGTAAAAATATTTTGCGATGTGCAATGAATACCTAATGTTAGTTTAGATACCAACAAAATTATTATACTTAAGATAGGTGTATTATTGAATCTGATATGCAATGAAATGAAATTTTCCATGATATGCTTGTCACGGTACAGTATTTAGAGTTCCGTACCCAAAGGGTAATAACGGGACCCTTACTAAGGCTCCACTGTCTGTCTGTCACCAAGCTGTATCTCATGAACCGTGATAGCTAGATAGTTTTCACAGATGAGGTATTTCTGTTGCCGCTATAACAACAAATACTAAAAATTAAAGTTGGACGGAACTCTCGGTGGGCGACTCGCACTTGTCCGGTTATTTATTTTGAACCTACACTACACAGGCATATTTGCGACTCGTTTCAGTAATACATTTATAAGAAAATACTAATTTACTCTTGAAACTTAGTCACTATAGTTCATATTGATAGATCCACGACATTGAATCATGTAATTGTAAATAAATCATATTGTAAAAAAATGTGGAAATAAATTATTTTTTATAACTGCTATTGATGTTATTTTTCTGGCTAGAAGAATATGACTCGAGATAATACTGAAGTTTAAGAGAGAAATCTGAAATTAAACAAACTTATATAATGTTACATATTTTATTAGACATTAGAATATAAATAAAGAGGTACTTTGGAGTTTCTTACAGTACAAATTGCTTGAAGCAAGCCGGCAACTCCCCGCTCGGCGGCCCGAGAGACGACCACACCCGAGTGTAGTATCAACCTGATAACCAAGGAGCGGAATTCTCATTGCAGAAATCAAATTTCAAGATCGACAATTCCAGTTATCGATGTTTTCGCATATTACCGACCACCACCCTTTTACATTATTTTGTAACATTTGAGCATAAAATGAATATATTTTCTGTTTTATCCATTATTTTGCTAATCCAAAAGTCTAATTTCATTACTTAAACGATGTCGTGTTAAGTGACAAATATTTATCGATAGTCGATAAAACAATCCCAATCCCTCAATTCCTCTTGACAATTGATTTTTGCTATGAGAATTCCGCTCCTTGCTTATAACTCTACAAGGGGTACAAGTGTCATACAAGTGGTAGCTTCTAGAAGAAGTCAGAAAGATGTTATCGCTTGTAGCTACAGATGTGGAAGTTGCGGTAAGTTTCCAAACAGTTGGAAAAGTTCCCGGAAATATCAGAAAAATTAAACAGGAAACATTCATTTTGGAAATGGAAAATTTTTGATTCTCATACAAAAATATGAGAAGTTTCCGAGATTTTTCCGTGTGGAAATTTCGTAATTTTGGAAACATTTCGACGGCACATCAGTACTTGTAACACAAACTACGACCAAAAGTAACAAATCAGGGGTCCAAGCCCGATTACAATCAATCAAAGAGTTATAGACTATGGTAGATGTAGAGGAGTAACTAACTAAGTAAGTAGTAAGGTGTAAGTATCTTGTCGAGTTTGCCAGCTCAAGTAGCTGGCGCTGAAAAATGTTTGGTAAACTTCTGACAGCCAGACTACGGCATGATTGTACGTACTAGTACGCAGGGACCAAACACCTACCGGTATATTTTTCATACAAATTAACCGGTATTCATCACCTATTCATCACTACCTATTCTAGAATATCAAAAAAATATTGTGAATGCTATGAGATATTTTTATTTAGTTATACTGGTAACGGTCCCTGCTTGTATAGAGCTGTACAGTCGCAATATATCGAAACGGCCAATGCGCTCACAAATATCTGAACACGCCTCTATTGTCAAGGTGTTAAGAGTGCGTGTTCAGATATTTTTGAGCACCTCGGCCGCTCCGATATATCTGATGGCGACTGTACATTGCCATAAATATCAAATTAAAAGCACGATTTTTATTAGATTTTCTACATTCAATAATTCTTTGCTATAAAAGAAAACATTTTTTATTACCGCAACCCACGTTCCTTTTTGTCTCCCAGACACCTAACCTTAACACTAAGTACCTACTTACATTTTTTTATAGCTTTAGCATTATCAATTTCGTTAACTAACATCAAAAAGGCAATTTTCAATATCAATTAAAAGACACACTACTCGCATTTTTAGCAAACCAAAGGGATCATAACAAAAGGTATAAATCACATAGAACCAGTCAATGCAACTTTAACACAAAAATAAGTAACATTTGTTCAGTTTTAAATCTAGCTATTATACGTATATTATATATAAAATTATAAAAACTCTATAATAATGAATGCTTTACTCGTAACCATCAACCGCCAAGAGTTGACTCTTCCGCAAAACCCAAGTGTCCTATTAGACCGCGAGCCAGGCGCAAATTTCGTCAGTCATCGTCTCCCGGGCGAAAACTCGTATAGCGGTTAACGGCTAGGTATGATGAACCCTCGTGAACGTCAGCTGCTGCTCCGTTGGTGGGTTAAGGAATAGCAGCTACCGAAACGCGTAACACGGTCTTTCCACCGCGATACAACCGGCTGACGATTTGTTTTATTAACAATAGCATCTAAACTATAATCTGAAAAAGTATCAAACGGGAGGCGATGACGCCGATGACTGAAAATATTTTTCTTTTTTACATGTTCATGTGACCAGCTGACGGTCTTTCCACAGCGATACAATCGGCTGACGATTTTGTTTATTCACAATAGCATCTAACATCTAAACTATCATCTGACAAAGGGAGGCGATGACAAAAAAATTTATAGACTATTTGCTGCGATTCCTCAACCCACCAACGGAGCGGCAGCTGACGTTCACAAGGGTTCATCATACATAGCCGTTAATCACTATACGAGTTTTCGCCCGGGAGGCGATTGGCCATGGAAATCCGTTCCTGGCCCGCAGTTTATATTCAGTCGCACCTTTTCTAACCAGACAAGGTAGGAATTATCTAAAGATAATCACTAGCATCAAAATTAAGAGGGGCGCTATCAATGTGCCTTAATATGGAACTGATAGATAATTACATTAATTACAAATCTATTATAAATAACAGACAACTTTGAATCGAAAAAAAGCTAAAAACCATAGAGTTCGAATTAAACTCAACTGTTAACTAGCTTCATGTGAAACTTTTAGGACAACTTCTCGAAATCTTCTGTTGAAAATGTGCATGCAATGTGTTCACTAAAGTAACACAAAACTTTAAATATAATCAACCTTCTTTTTACTAACATTATCCACTATTACTTCAAAAGAAGCATAAACTGTGAGCATAACTTGCAGTTATCAACATTCCTCCTTTACCTATGTTCAGTACCAGTCTTTGACCCACTCCGTGTGATCATGATGACCATATTAATAATATGTACCTATGTATTAAAGACTTTATATTTGAGTAATAAGGTTGAGAAGTTTACACATTATAAAATATGGCCATATAAGAAATACCCATCTTCAACCAGAATGAATGGGATAACATCCAAAATTTACCAAAAACTAATGAATTTATATATTGGTAAAAGTTCACGTACAGCTACAAAATTTCAACACAAGCGTCTAAATAAGTGCAAGACTACTGCATCATAGTCAAAAGACTAACATAACTGTTACATTTCTGGTCCATATACTTAAGAATGCAAAAATAAAGCTATTCTAACACAAACAATCGGACAAACGTATGGAAGTGGCAGTTGTCTCTAGACAACAACAAACTTAGTATAAATCATTTGCCTTTTTTGTTGAATGTACAAGTTTTAAGACAACTATGAAATCAAGACATTTGTCGGTCGGAAAGCGATTGAAATACACCCCGGCCTCTCTCTTAAGCTCCGTTTTCCTAGGGTAGCGGTGCCGTCATATAGCGACCGTCTCCATACAAAATAATACGGATAAAAACATAATGACAGCACTGCTATCCTAGGAAACCAGAGCTTTAGCACTAGATTTTTATGCTAGTGTACGACCTGAGTGCCGTTGGGCGGAGCGTACGGCGTTTATGTTATACAAATGCAACGATACGATACGATACGTGAGCAACGAGCGGCCTGGTTTACGCTGCACAGACCACTTTGCCGCTGCCCGCTCCGCTGGACGCGCGCCACTCAAACCGTACACATACCTAGACACCGAAGGTTTTGAAGCAAGACAAAGCACATGAAGACAAGTTTTGGAATTTAATGTGTAAAATTGTAAATTGCACTTTGCGACAATCGCGCGTGATACCTATTTGTGGTGAAAGGATCGCGTAAGCCGCTTGAGCTAGCCCTACTAAAAATGTAAACATACATTTGAAGGGGGAAATTCAAATTAACAAGCATCAAATTAAAACTAACTGCAATTAACAACAGCACTTGAGGCTTGTTTTGTAGCTTGTAATGCAAAAGCAAGCAGAGAGTTACACCATGTTTTTATATCCCAGATACTAAAATGACAGTTCAATAGACGGGTCCACACAGAACGAGCCGCCTCGCGAGAGAATTGCCGCTCAGTCGGTGGAGACGTGCCTCGGCCGCATTGCCTTGAGCGAGGCACGTCTCCACCGACCGAGCTGCTGCGCGCGGCAATTTCCTCGCGCGGCGGCTCGTTCTGTGTGGACCCGCCTAATGGACCAATTTTCAACCACAATGACACATTGGTTGAACAAATTGGGGCATTCAAACTGTCATTTTAGAATCTAGGATATAAAACACGGCTTTAAAGGCCTTTTTCTCAAAAATGGACGGCAAAGTCAACGTTGCCGGTTAAAAAGTAGGTCGCGAAGTGCGTTGTTTATGGTCAGTCGAAAAATTAAAAAGTTAAAAACATTGCAGTCTCGATTTCGGGACTGCAATGTTGCATACAAATTCCATTATTTGTCGAGTTCCAAACTTTTTAAAAGTTGAAGTGACCATATCCAATGAAGGCATAGGTCCATTAAACAGCCAAACAGATGATCAGTACTTATTATTATAATGTTGGTACCGCGACTATTTAGGTGTCTCAAATAGGTTGGCGTATTTTCAGCAGAAAAATACACTTCTATTTTTAATTAAAAAAAAAAAACGGCGGCAAAGTATATCTTATTACTTTTTTCTGTGAAAATATATACATAAGAACGTTGCTTTTGTAAAATATTTCTATTATATTTGTATTTATTGCGCCATTTTTGAGAAAAGCACTATATTTGACTCGGCTGGAAGGCTTCTTGCTAGCTTCGGATTCAATTAAACGGACTCCCAAGGTCGTCCGTTTAAAACGAATCCTCAGCCAGCAAGTAGCTACTTCCGAGCCTCGACAATAATGTACTATTGCTTGTATTACAAATTACAAGCTTTTATAAAACGGGCCCGGACACATCAAAGACGAGAGATATTGGAAACCTCAGTGACACAACTATTTTGTGGAAAGGCGTGAAGACCGTACCGTAACGATAATAAATAATACTAAGACTATAACGGTGACACTGCTGCCCAATGTCTGCCACGAGACAAATAATATTGAATACACTTTTCACATTTTAATTATTATGACGCTGATACAGTTTAATTTTGCCTGAACTATGGAGGTTTATTCACGCATGCAAAGTTAGGTTTCTTTAGTTAATTTCCCCAGAGCACTTTACTAGTCAAGATTTTTAGTTTATATGCAATCTACTATTAAATGTCACCTCTGTAGTAAAACGTTTTTGATCCAAGTCTAAAGGGACCCACTGACTATCAGTCCGCCTGGTACAGGAAAACGTTACGGCGCATTACACGGGGGGGAGGGTCAAAAATCTTCGAAAATTGCGTTACGTAATATTTGAACGCCCCCTTGTTTTTTTAGCACTAGATAAAGGGTAAACATTCTTGACAGTGGGTATTTTTATTGAAAAGTAAGTCGCAGCAATTATATAGCAAGGACATATATTTATGTTGTTTTGGTTTCATAAGTAATAGTTACTATTTTTTTAAAGCGTTTTTCAATACAAAGGCATGTAAAAATTGAACCTTTTTCTAATGCTAAAAAAACGAGGTATACTTTGATAACTAATGTAATTTATGCAGTAAAACTGGTTGTCAAAAGTTTACGTTTAACAATCCAGTTAAATACTAGCTACCGCCAAAAGCACGTCAAACGTGAAGCAAGCAGCTACTAAGCACGTCAATAACTCGTCGGTTGTATTATCTGTCGCAAAGCTCGAAGTGTTACATTATATGTTCTAGGATTAATAAAAATTAACAGTGCCCACGTGAAAGTCTGTCCCAGTATCTGTGAACGCTAGACAAAACCGATCCTTCATAAGGCATAGGGGTGTCAGAAATTATGCAAAATTGAACCCTATCTACTTTGAAATAAAGTTCAAAATCAGGTGGGAAATATATTCCCTCTGCCTTATAAAGGCTTAATAGTATTTTTTTAACAAAACCCACTATCATCCAGCAGTGCCAAGTACACAATCACAAGCTCACGAGCACGAGGTAACATTCTTCTTAGCGAAGTAGTCCATGAGGCCCTGCAGGCGTTTCTTGACTCGCTTCTGGTCGTCGAGCGTGCAGCCGAGGATGGCCGTCTCGAAGTTCTTGTCGCTGGCGGCGGAGTCCGCGGCGCTGGAGCACGCCGCCATGTAGGCCTGGCAGCGAGCGTGCGCCGTGCACGCGTCGTCTTGCACTGACACTACTAGCTGGTCGATGTACATGTTTACCTGGAATTACACTTTTGTTTTTACAGCCTGGCAAGAGTGGTAAGTCAATTTTGTCAGTAGAAATTTGACAAAATGTAGATGGGATTTTTTTTGACTCACTCCTATTTATATTGACAAATTTGTTTGTCATACTATGCTTACAACAATAAAATTATTGTTGCTAATGTGAGAATTTTTATCTAGGTACTTTTATTAATGCGAAGAATGAAGGAATTGATCCAGAGCGTAATTATGAAGTTTTTTGTAAATAACTACTAGTTTCCAACTGTGACTTTGTCTGCGTAAAAGTCGCTAAGCATTTTCACTCTTTCTTGTTATTTAAAAAGAAAACCTTTCTTAGTGGAGCGCTACAACATTTAAACAATATATATTTCAAGGGCCTAACTTCAACGGTTTAAGCTGTGTGGTGTCTGTGTAATAAAACTGTTTTATATATTTGGATTTAAAAAGACAAGCGGAAAACATATCTATTCAGATTAAGGGCCGATACAGAAAGACTGCAACCTGACTGCATTTTGTATGGGAACTGCACCGACTGCACGCCAACTGCCATGGGGCATTTTTATTTACCCAGTTTTAGGGTATTATTTATATGTAACCTGTCTCACACATTGACATTTCTGTGCAAGTGTATGTGTGTTAGCATGTGTTACGTGGTGCAGAGCCTCCTCCTGCTGCGGTTCACGGTCGCGCACGCACACCTCCACCGTGTGCGTCCGCGCCAATATACGCTCCGCGTATCGCGAGATGTATCTGGCACCTGCTATTGATGTGTGTCTGTGACTGGGTGTGAACTGCATGTGTTACCTGGTGCAGAGCCTCCTCCTGTTGCGGGTCGCGGTCGGTGCGCACGCACACCTCCACTGTCTGCGCCCGCGCCAATATACGCTCCGCGTACCGCGAGATGTCGTCTTTATCACCTGTACATATAAATTAGACAATCATAATCTCTCTTATGCAAATACGAAAGAATATAGATATAAAAAACACAGATTAATATTTAAGGAAATGGCATATATATAATGTGTATAAGGTACAATTTATGAAATACTAGCTTTTGCCTGCGACTTCGTCTGCGTGGAATTAGTAATTTGGGTAGCTTATTTTTTATCCAATCTGCTTTTTATCTATTCCCTATATATACTTCCACCCCCCCCCCCTTTTCACCCCCTTAAAGGGTGACTTTTGGGATTAAAAACTACCCTATGTCCTTCCCCGTGGGACTCAAGCTATCTCTATACCAAATTTCAACTAAATCGGTTCAGCGGTTTAAGCGTGAAGAGGTAACAGACAGACAGACACACTTTCGCATTTGTAATATTATATGGATTTCAGATCAATTTCTAGGCTATAATAAGTTTACACATGTATATTTTAAAACCTAGGGGTAATTATTCCCACGGCAGTTATCTAAATATGATTTATATTTGCTTGTATTGATTGCTTAACATAATTTTGAATTAGGGGTAACATCAGTCTCCTAAATAATTATCACCGTTTTAAATGTCATTCCCATGCACATGACAATAGTGGACACTTAGGAGGCATGTGCAGAGCATGCCTTTGTTTCATAATTAATTTAATTAATAGGGGGTGCACGTGCACAATTTTTAATTGTTATTATGAAGCTACTATTTTGATCTCTGAATCATGAATTAAATGTTCAAAGTAATCATGGCCATGGCTAATAATTATGATTGTGAAGTATGAATAATAATATGAATTTTGATATCACAAAAGCATTGTATGCAGATTCACAAAAATTTTAAAGGGTTATTTAAAAATATTTCTGTATCTTACATTCCGAGACTTCTGCCAGTAGCTCTGAGTGCTTGACACTGTCCAATGTGGAGAGCAGGGAGTCACGTTCCTCCTCAATACGCACTGTGTCACGTCGGAGACGCTCCACGCGCATCTCCACCTGGTCCAGCACTGCTATCAGCCTGTAAATATACAATATGTTATTGGTTTATGGCTCAAACTGTGGTATGTTAATATTAAAATAAATTAACTTAATTATTATTAAAATTAATTAGTTATAAATTATATAAACTTGACAATGGTTGCTGGAAGTTGTCAGCAATTATTTCTGTTTCATTAGTAAACACCAGTTATCAGTCTAAATCTAAACCTTTCTGACAGAACTTATGGACGGACTAAGTATTGGATAATATAGCACTCTAATGTTCAGTCAGCAGCAGAAGTTGCTAAGCGAGCGAGGTGTTTAAAATTACTTTGACACGCTCTTATTCTCTTAACAATAATGTCGTGTTAAGATCATTTTGGACACCTCGCCCGCTTAGCAACTATTGCTGCTGACTGTACATAATTTGATTATTTAGACACCAGATCACATCAATATGAAGTTTAGGCTTCTGAGAATGTTATATTTTGAGAAAAATTCTAGATAAAACATAATTAAGGTGCAATGAAACCAAAGCATTATAAATAGGTTTGCAGTCCATATGAGATGACCAGAGGTCGGCGGGTGTGAGCTACTTCCTTATAATTTGACATGCCTTACGTCATATTATAAGGCAAATAGCTCACCCCCGCCGACCTCTGGTGATGACAAAAAACTGGCATTTTCCCCATTGATTCTAACAGTGCAGAACAATATAATTTTAATAGTCCTTAAGTTGAGTGCACTCTTTTACTGTGTGCCTGCAACTTTCACTTAAGGAACATAGTAAAGAAAGTTGAATATTATAATCCTACATACATAATTACATTGATTGAATCTTAACCATTTTTAAAGCTTCTACAATGACTTGATGCTAAAGATGAATGATAATCAAAAGTATAATAGCCAGCCTCATCAATAATCTGCATTATTGCAGACACAAATTAAGTGCTATTAACACACAATCCATGGTTCAATTCGCACACAAACAGACACGATAACGAGTTCAATCACCTCCCGAGAGGCCCTAGTGACAGCTCCATGTTGCACTTTCACAGACCAAAACAATTAAACGCATATCTACGTATTATTCTAACTCCGACGCTTTTTTATATCGCTAATGAGCATGCTGTTGAGAGCACATGTTATTTAATCATTTTGAGACATAGCAACAGAGTTGAGCGAAGCGTAGGCGGCGACTAGGCCTAAACAGCGCGTTGACCAATTTCGGACGAGGTACATACATAACACGATGTTATCTTGAGATCAACTGCGCAGAAACCTAGTGTTCGATTTTTTGGGATAAAGGACATTGAAGGTGACCTGTCTTTTGGAGCCTGAGTTCCTAGAGCCGTGGATTCGTCAATAAGCGGCAGCCGCGACCCTTCGCCGGTGTAGCTCCAATCACTTGCGTACTGATCCACTTCCATTGTAAATGTTTACGTTGCCAATGTTCAAGTCTACGAAATTTCTTGTACACACAGATAATGGTTACGATAATCGGATTAAATGAAATGTAAATAATAAACAGCTCGAGCTCGGTCCTACACTTCACAATTTTTTACACACAAACGTCAGTTCAGTTTTGCAGCAATCGCAGCTGGAACAATGAAACGTCAAACGAAAAATCTTTCTTGTCTATGGTACATTTTAGGGATGTGAAAAAAAACTTGTACGGAACCTTTTTGAAAAAGAAAGTGACCTCTCTTTCTAGCCACAAACTTCAATAAACGTATAGTGAATGCACACAACGCATGTAGTTTTCGCATAGTAAGATGCGGGCTACATGAGCGCGATGTAGTTCTAACTAGATTACTAGAGCAAGTAAAGGCGCGAGGTATATGGGCATTTGGCATGTTATTTGTATTATTCCGCGCTTTTACTTGGTCCAGTAGCGCAGGATAACAGTACGCTAGTAACTGATACCACATATATTTTTATACTGTTTTTTACACATAATTTAAACGATGCGCATCCCCTGCCCTGGAGTGGTGTATTCCCATTTATCCCTGCCAGATACAGATGGAAATAGGTGTTTTCATATGAATCATTAACATTCGTCTCCGTCTCATGTATGGCGGCGGTCAAGTGGGGCGGGGACAAATAGGAATACTCCATCAAGCGCAATGTATGTTACACGCGCCGTGTGCTAACGTATTATTTGTTGGTTCATGTGGTTTTCGCTTCATAGTTTGTTATCGTGCTATGTGGCCGAGACTTTATGTTTGGCATACAATCTAAAGAAATGCAAATAGCATAAATATTTAACCTGCTAACAAACCTCCAAGCGAACTGTCGGAGGGTAGAAAAGCAAACAACCACTCATCCTAAACGCATACTTATATCGTCCTTTTTTCTGCTTCATAATCGTTCCCTTGGCTAGGCTTTAGTTTTGTTTGATAACATTTCAGTAATCAATAAAGACAGTAATACTTTTATTTACACATACTTTATTAGGTGTTTTTACAACTAAAATAATAAAAATACTTATAAGCAAAAACAAGCTTTCTGCATTTCCATAATAGGCTAGCCACCCAACTGTCACTATAATTCTCTAGCATTCTATTTATCTCTTTCGGACTGCGCTACTACTGAAACAGATGGCTGGCTTTACAATTGCAAAGCCTGACCAGTAATATATGATCAAACATTGTCAAGAGGGCGTTGTTTTTCATGTATAGGGTGATAGTTTAGTATAGTATAAAAAAATTAGTTCCAGTGAAATTCCGCAACATGGCGCGTGATCATATATTTCTGGTCAGGCTTTACATGATTGTGAATGTTGTGTAATATAAAGTACACACAAACGGCCGAGTTGGTTAGATTAATCAGTTGCAATTTTTTTAAATTACGCATTGTATAAGTTTTCCAATGCTACGCGTAGGCAGCATTTCTATTCAAGTACTTCTGTTTGCAGGGCGTACTATTAAGGGCCGATACAGACGGACTGCAACCCGACTGCAATTTGTATGTAAACTGCACGACAACTGCAACGTCGGCGTGCAGTTCACATACAAGTTGTAGTCCGTCTCCCTAACAGCATTTGTGACATTTTCAACCAAAAGGTACCACATTGTCGCTTGTCAATAAGGTTGATTGCAAATTGAAGCCATATGGAAATAGCGCCTTATTGACAACCGACAATAAGTACCCTTTTGATTGAGAATGGCACATTTATACGTCATTATGACGTCAGCGACGTCATATTGACGCCATGATTACGTCATTGTGACGTCGCTGACGTCCCTGCTACCTGCTGTACCGGCTCTAAGTTCGAATCGTACATAACATACTTCTGGCGATTACTTGTGCAGTTATTTTTTTTTAATACAAACAATATTTATTGTGATATACGACGAGTTGATAACTATTTTATCGGGACGGAACACTATATCTTCTAATATGAAATCAGATTAGTCGCCTAATTTCAAATAAATGAAGTACCTAATACCTACACATTAGTCTGATAGACGAAAGCCAACGTAGGATAGGTATATTTAGAAACTTCTCTAGCTTCTTTGATCAAAACCAACTGAAATAGTAAAGAGGTACAAATAAGAAAACGCAAATAATTTTACTTTATCGGTTACATAAATTAGAACTAAATTAGATTTTAAAATACATATTTTACTAAATAAAAGTTTAATCATATACAAAGTGGCTAAAAATAAGTGCATTCCCGTTGCCGGTTTTGGGATTATACTGACCATCGTTTACTATGAGACCAACCCCGAAATCGCGAAAAAAAAATTTACCCTCTCATAGAAAATGGACCAGCCAAAATGTATGAAACAGCCAAATTTTTTTTCGCGATTTCGGGGTTGGTCACATAGTAAAAGATGCTCAGTATAATCCCAAAACCTCCCTAGCAACGGGAATGCAGTTATTTTTCAGCCACCTTGTATATTCATATATTAATATTATACAAGTGGATTTTACTAAATACAGCTAATTTTGAAATACAAAATAAATAACAAAAAAAAATTGGTTATCAATAAAAACAAAATCATGATATTCTGCCTAATTATAAACTTTAATATACTATACATTAACATTATATAAATGTAAATTTTATGGAAAAGCTCCAGTCGGGGACTGTATAACTGCTGAGTGCTGACCAAATAATAATTCATGTGTTTGAGCTCACGGGACTCTGTGGTCTCAAAATAGGCAAGTTGGTGAAAACCGGGTGTGTACGAATGTGCCACAACACGAATTACTGAGTAGAGTGCACAACTTTCTTAACTAGGTTTGTCAAGTCGTACTGTGTTTATTCAATAATAAATCACTCTTTATAATTACAATAGGTATATATAATTTTTTTATAGTCTTCATCTTCTCAAATGAATTTTTCGTCTAAGACTGTAATCTGGTAAACAAAAGCCATTGTCTCTTTTATGCGAGCGGTAGGCCATTGTGTGCATGGCACGCGCCAAAACACAATGGCACACGAAGGCCGACAGCTCACACAAAAGAGACAATGGCTTTTGTTTACCAGATTACAGTTTTAGACGAAAAAGTCATTTGAGAAGATGAAGACTATAACTAAGGTATTGATCTTTACCACAAGGGCCCGTGCCCAGGGCCCCCTTCCTCAGGGCGCCCCGAAGGACACAGTAACAGTGAGCAACCGAGTCAGGGCCTACCGGCGAACCACGTTCGACGTGTTGCCTCTCTGTCACACTTACGTACGAATTTACAAGTGCGACAGAGAGGCAACACGTCGAACGTGGTTCGCGGTAGGCCCTCTGGTCGGGTCGGGTGTTAGTTTAATTGGCTTTCTTTACTTTCTAAAAGGGCCCCAAATTATTGAGTGCACAAGGTATACCCTGGGTATTGAACTGAACTGATGGACCCAAATTATGAATATAATGTAAACGTGCCATGTCTGAATATAGGAACAGCTTACATGGAGATCTAAAATCTCTATGGCAATCATCCATCTTCAATATCGTTATCATCCCTATTTCATCTATTTATTTATAACACCTCTATTTTGTATAAACAAATAGCTGTGCTGAATTAATTTATAATTTTAATAACAAAGCTACTAAATACATACTATTTTACGAATAAAACTGACTCCAAATGCGCGAATAGTTTTTTCCAGTTGTAAATAAAATTATGTTTATTAAACTTCGCGACCCAATAGGGAATACACAAAACTCTGCGTAGGGGGCGCCACAAGCACAAACTGTAAACAAACCGCCTTGACACATCAATTTCATATTTATTCGTAACAAATAATCTGTGAAAACTTGTCAAAAGACTGTTGAACACTTTCGCAACCGGGCAAAATTTTCAACAATACCCCAGAAACCGGGCGTCTATAGCTGCGTATAAAACAACCCGCTGAGCGGGTTGTCCGGCATCTGAGCAAAGTTCACGAGTGCATACCAGGCGGGTTCTCGGTAGTCAAAGTGTTAAAGCATAGTATATATGTTATTCTATGGTTTACGGTTTGTGCTAGTGCTGCCTCTGGCGGCAGAACATTGCAGTATTACTCCCTATTTTCATTCAATCACATGTTAGTACCACTAGTACCATGGTCTAATCACATACGTTCACACTAAGTATTAACTGACAATAAACTGTTTTTATATTGTATTATTTTACTTTAATTTAATTAATGATTATTTGAATGAATTGATTATATTATGTAAATCCAATTATGACGTGTAATATGAAATATTATTATAAATAAATGAGTATGAGTATGAGTATGAGTAAACCTTATGGCAAAGACATAAAGTCTACCGATAGTAAGTCAAGATGAAGAGTGTTTCTATTATAGTTCGTTTTTTTAGCATTGGAAAGAAGGTAAGCGATCGTGACGTGTCTTTTTATAAAAAATCACTTGAAAAATAAGTCACAGCAAATATGTTACAATTTTAATCATAAACGATCTTTTACATTCTTTTGCTTTCATAAGTAATATAAACTATTTTTTTTAAAGCGTTTTTTAATAAATAGACACGTCAAGATTGCCTTTTTTCTAATGCTAAAAAAAACGAACCGGCTTCTGAACTAATTTCAAAATGCACAATTATGCAAAATTTCAGATCTTTTTATGATATAGGCAGGGACCGGACAACCCTTTCCGCGATAAAACCCTTTCAATGGGCGACACTTAAACACGGCTAACACATTGAAAGACTTTCCCTTTTGAACTGCAAGCCCATTCATACCCTTACCTTTGACTAACCCTTACCGAAAAGCTAACCAAAAATAAGGCTAGCTCTTAATAAGGGTTACCCTTATCTTTAAGCGCTTTTTATAAAGGTTTCCCTTTGCGTGAAAGAGACAGGATTAGTATATATCTACGGTAGTGTATGAAAAGGAAAGAAAATACGTGCCTAGTCAAAGAACGCCGCCGTCGCCGCCGACGATCGCTCGGATTCGAAGTAATGTGTGCTTTATGAACAAGGTAGACGACTTAAATTAGCACGCTTATATGCTAAAAGGGAAGCCCTTTATAAGGCTAACCCTTATAAGCAATATGCAAGGTGTTGGTGAGCGGATGATAAGGGTTTTGTAAGGGTATTTGGGCTACCGATTACTCAAATGTGGTAGCTTTATATAAGGGTTTTTAAAACCAAAACAAAGGGTTTCGTCTGGCAAAGGGTATGGTGAGTTAAGCCTTATACAATACCCTTATAAAACCCCGATAAGGGATAGCGGGCCGGTCCCTGGATATAGGAGGCAAATGAGCGAACGAATCGCCTGATGGTAAACAATCAACGTCGCCCATGGACATCTGCAACATCAGAGGGGTTGTAAGTGCTTTGCCGGCCTTTAAGATAGTATGCTCTTTTGTTGAAGGTTTGTGGGTCATATCGGCCCGGAAATAACGCAAGGCAGGAAGTTTCTAGAAACATAATACATACATAATTATATAATAATCGTCAAACCACGTCAATCTTATTAAATCACATTTACAATCGGGTCTATCTCTGTTTTGACATTTTGCTGGGACGTCAGTTAGCCGCGACCACGACCAGTGGAACCTGTGTCGAAACATCGGTAAATAAAGGTAACAAAATAAATTCGCGAATGACCCGATTGTAAATGTGATTCAATATGTGTTCAAAACGCGAAAGTTTTAAATGTTACACGTCAAACTTGTTTACAAATTTCGATATCAAATGGACTGGGTCGGAAAGCTGTTTTCTACAGGTAGAAATGTATACACTGTAATTTTATCTACATTCTATAATATTCTAGAGTGCTCTACACGACAGTTTCTTCTAAAAAAAATTCACTAACAGGCAACTCGAAATATTTTGCTAAACTGTCGTGTAAAACATAATTCTAATTCTAATAATAATCTTTTAAATCACATTAATACTTGCACTGTACGAAAATAAGATGGCGGTTAATAATTGACTTTCTAGCATATTCATTAAAAAACCTTTAAAAAACGAAAACAGATGTTTTCGTAATGCTAGTAGCAGTCATTGTTGTTTTAATTTTATTTTTTATTATTCCACGTGCTTTTATAAAATATAGTAAGAGTTTAAAATAATGTGTCGCGAAAACCAATTTGAATCCTACATATACTGTAGGTATAAATTAAAATCGAGCGGGCGCTATGCGGCGCAGGCCAATTCGAGTTTTAGTTTTTCGATCTGTTTCTGATATGATACTGATCTATCAGTGTCAAAAGTGACATTTCTTCAACCAAAAACGTCACTTGACACTGACAGATACATCAATCAAGTATAACTGGATCAGGCATGAGGGGTGGGGGAAATGACCGAACGGGATAGTCTTATGTATATTTCAGTAGGAGTAGCAGAGAAAGCGCTATTATTATTTGTCCTTGTCACAGTCTCACATTTTTTTTTGTTCCCCACCGTAAATTAAGTATAGTTTATGGTCGGCAACAAATAAACTCGACCAAATATTGTCGCATTGCGTATGTTCTGTCCCTCACGGACGCACGCGTATAGCCCATCTATAGGATCCTACCATCTATGGACAGATCAGTATTATATTATCGGAAACAGATCCAATAAATAAAACTCGAATTGGCGTGCCAGTTAGTTCAGACCGCATATATAATACTATATTTAGTAACATAACTAATATATTAATATGTGAACACAAAATAAGACCAAGTGTAATCGAACATTAAAATAATACAAATATCAGCATGATATACTTACACCAAAGATAGATATAACTCCGTAATAGATGGATACAGTCTAAGGAAAAAACGTGCCTCGAAAATCAAGAAAATTTGGTTTTCATTCTGAGGGCGCTACTAGCTTTGGCCTACCGTCGTATAGATGGCGTTGACGGTTTCGTTTGTTATTTAACAATTTTAACGCATATCAGTGAAAGAACATGGGTCAAAATCATAAAAATAATTAATGCAAATAAAAAAAATCATTTATCCATATTTAAATACATTTTATCGTATTTCTATAAATCTTCATTTTTAGTTTTAAAGTGTGTCGACAGATGGCAGTGAATTTACTGGAGTTACAAAATTTACTATGACAGTACCGCTCTAGTATAAGTTACTCTATGCTTACACTAACATCACCTACGGGTCAAATGGTCGCGATTTTATCATCTGTCATCCTGGCCATCAACTAGTATAAACATAATTCATTTAAAACCCCGTATTGCATGGTTTCATTCATATAAAACAAAAATTTAAAAATAATGATGGTTCCCTGAACCCCTGAACTGGGATTCCCTGTGTTTCAGGCGAGAAAGATGGCAATATTGGCAAACATTGTTCAGATACAAAATTGACGCATGTCACAATAGAAGATAAAAGTTCAACCATCATAACATATAGGTGATATAGGTAACAAGGTGACCTTAGTGAATATTAACTTTGGTAGAGCAACACCATGCAACAGTGAGTAACTAGATAAGTTAAATATATTAATAACGGGTCACTCACGTATTTTAAGTCGAAAAACGCTCGACATGTTTCACTCCGTACCGAGGAGTGTCATCAGGAGCGTTTTTCGACTTAAAATACGTGAGTGACCCGTTATTAGGGGTCTCTGGCAAGCTCGGTTCTCCATACAAACGTAGTTCCGCTCTCATTTTAAAACGACTAGATAGCTAATTAGTTTATGTAGCTTCAGATACCATAGTAAAAATAATCAGCGAATTTAAGTTTTTCATACAAAACTTGTATTTGCTCTATTTCGTTTATTTTATAAACTGGAGCTATATGAACTAATTTCAGACCTAGATATACCTCATGTCATTATATGTGCAAAGTTTCATTACAATCCAACACGTAATTTTAAAATGAGAGCGGAACTACGTTTGTATGGGAAGGTGTAATTCGGCCGAGCTTACCGAGGACTCTCAATATATTTAATATGTCTGTGTATCACGGAAGTTTTGTTATTAAAACTAGGTAAGTTACCTTGTTACACAGTGGTGCTCCACCAAAGTTAACTGCGTTCTAGATGCACCTATAGTGACCTATACATATATTACAAAGTATATTGGTGTAATTAAATGACAGTTGACAGACCATTTGTAGCCTTTATTCCATCGAAATAAGGTCTACCCATGCTCAGTTGTGTTTGTTGCTCTTAATACAATAAATGCCGATATTCATCTGCACAGCAAACGGTCACTGAATACGCAATCTAAACTTAACAGTATACCAATATACGACGGTCTCTTTCGCACAGCGGCGTGGTTATGAAGAATCGGCAGGTGTGAGCGAGAAGGCGTCATTTCCCGCTCCACTCGCTGATGCGGCCGTTTTCAAACGCCAGGTTTTTCCGCGGCAAGGGGACCAGGGTACCTCGCTTCACTATGCCCATGTCTTCTCCCGGGTAGTACTGGAAATGTATGAATGAAAAATTAAAGATTAATGTGATCATTAACCTTTTCGATGCCATATCAAACACAAAAGCTGACACTCGGACGCCACGTCACCGAAGTGTCAAAACTGAAATTGAACTTTATGCACATGCACGTAGGTCTATGTTGCTCTGTGGTATTTGACCGATTGATTCGTCTTTGGCGTTGGACCTACGGTGCCGATATGTTGTTTTAATGTATTAATATATTCGTCATTGGCGTCCAAAAGGTCAAAACATAAACAAATTGTAATGTTCGGAAGAATAAATTTAATTTTTAAGTTTATGAATTAAACAGCAACTATGAACTTACTTGACATTGTGATACAAATTTTAATACATCTGAGCATAGGAACTCATTATCTTCCTTAATTTTATTCAATCTGAAAAAACAAACAAAGCAAACAATTAAATTAAAAATTACTATTCTTAAGAACAAAAAAAACGGCCAAGTGCGAGTCGATATTTATTTTATTCTGTTTTTACATCATTTGTGAAAATCTCAACTGTCTAGCTATCACGGTTCGTGAGATACAGCCTGGTGACAGACGGACAGACAGCCGAGTCTTAGTAATAGGGTCCCGTTTTTACCCTTTTTAACAACCCTAATTAACAAATATGTATAATAGTTACAATTCTGGTTCCGCTATCCGGTCAGCTAAACAGTTACAAATCTTCTCACACAGCACCTCGTCAAACAATGGAATGCCAAATTGGAGATCAAGTATAGTCCATTTCTGAAAAATAACAACAACAAGAATAAGTGTTCGATAGAATAAAGTAATCAAATAACACCGATAGAATATACATAGAATATACAAAATGACCAAATCTCTCTGATCTGAAGTTATGTGATATAAATAAATAAATATATATATATATTATAGAGACATTCTTACACAAATTGACTAAGTCCCACGGTAAGCTCAAGAAGGCTTGTATTGTGGGTACTCAGACAACGATATATATATAGGTAATACTTAAACAAATACTTAAATACATAGAAAACATCCATGACTCAAGAACAAATATCTGTGTTCATCACACAAATAGATGCCCTTACCGGGATTCGAACCCAAGACCATCGGCTTCACAGGCAGGGTCACTACCCACTAGGCCAGACCGGTCGTCAAAGACGATATATACGATTCATACATAGTATCTTGCAACGTAACAAAATGCTATATGTATATTTACATATACATATAGGAAAACACAAAAGCTGTACTATGAGCAAGCATTCATACCTCTGGTTTACATGTTTCATCGTCAGTATGCGCCGTATCAACTCCGCTATCGCCCTCCGCCATCTCCGTCAACTTATCGCTCAACTGCGTAAACATCGATATCGACTCCTCCGCCGGGCTCAACAAGTCGTTCAACTGATTCTCTTTCTTAAAATTAAAATCGGCACTCGAAGAACCAGGGATATCATCTAAGACAGACTCCTTGCTTCGCCGTTCTTTGGGTTTGTCCTTCAAGTCTTCTATGCTGGTAGAGGAGGAATGTATGGGGACTAGATCGTCGCTGGACGGGAGGGACTCCTTGCTTCGTGTGGTGTCGCCGACCGCGAGGCTGTCGAGCTCTTCGCGGAGTAGCTGGCCACCTGCGAAATGACAATAGTTATTTGTGCAACAAGAGAGGAAAGTTGGTTTTTCTTGCGAGTGTTTATTTTGAGTCCCGAGAAAGCGAAAGATTCTATAATTGAATCACGAGCGAAGCAAGTGATTCTAAGCTAGAATCTTGAGCGTAGCGAGGCGCTCAAAAACACGAAATGTAAAATAACTTTGCTCTCGTGTGTGTATTTCGAATTACACAGAATAATACAGAAAAAAAAAAAACAATTTGGAATATAAGTATGAAGTGGCAGTTCATGGCCTTCACTAAATTAAAAAATTAAATTTAATTGTTTCACTCCCTGGAGTGAAGAAAGTCACACTTTCGTCACTCCCTGGAGTGGGGAAAGTCGCACTTTCGTCACTCCAGGGAGTGACGAAAGTAGGCTTGTTCGAGCTGCTGAGGTGAAAAACTATTAACGTTTATGATAAATTAAAATCACGCACAGTCACCAAACCCGCTGTCTAAACAGCAATGCATAAATCGTCTGCAATAGACGCAAATGCCTGTGATGATAAATGATAATAGGTATTTGACAAGGGGCATAGTTGTTTTTTTACCTACCGTGCATGAGGCCTGAACAAGAGATAGATTCCAAAACTGTGAAATTTTTACCATTGTAACGGTTCCAAGGTACGAGAGTCATTTCATTCCTTTCTCTTAACCCTTAAATGAATGATTTTTTTTCTTTTGCCCGATTTTAATATATGTGTCACGTAATTGTTTGCTGATTATGGGAAAAAAAGTAAAAAAATTATAACATCGATTTTCACTGAAAAATCAGTGTTAGAAGTTGCACAGGCTAAATCATATTTATGTAAATATATAATATTCAGCAAGAGATATATGAAAAATCTTACATCAGAAAGGTACATTATTTGTAATACACCTGTGATAAAGTTTTTAAATATAAAATAATTACAAACCCCGAAAAAAACGTCCAAAATCACATACAATTTTTATAAATAAAAATATTGCGTAGATTAAATACCCCTTAAATGCATGATTAAAATAATTAATGTTATATAATTAATTAATTAATTAAGCGTATTCTAATTAATTATGCATCATTATTGCTTGTATACATTTGGAAAAAATATGCATTTAAGGGTTAAAATACCGATATCGATGTCGTACCGATATTGCAGCGATATCGACACATCTTTATTTATTCAAGGCCATGTCGAGGATATACTGAAATTTACAAAACAGTCATCTGTTACTTTAGCAACTTGTCTAGCACCTCCATTGAGTTTGATTATTTCAACATTAACAACGTACCTTCGACCGTAGTGAAGCCATTCGCCGGCGAGCTAGTCTTGCTGTCCGTGGACGGGGTGACCGCGAAGTGCGACTCGATCGGCGACTGCAGCCGCTTGTCGTCCGACTTGTCGCCCGACTCGGTCGACGATATCGACACTTCGCTTATGGGTTTCGCTATGCCGCACACGTCTTTCATTTTGCGCGGCGCAACTGAAATATCAAGAGGTTCAAGGATATGAGACGTTAAATCGGGCGTGGAGACTTGTAGTTGGTAAGTCAGATAAACCATTTTGAACCATTTTCGGGAATGCATGAAGGATAAATTTTACCTTCCCGTTATCGTGTATAGCCGACGGCGGCGTTTAAAAGTTTTAATATTTCAATCAATGTCCATCCTTCGAATTACAGAAGAAAATAAAAGGTATCATTTAGTCGTAGCATTGGTGAAAGTTTTCATTAATCATTTTTAGAATTTTTAGGTCGTAGTTTGTAAAAATAAGTGGGTTTTGGATTTTAACATAATAGTTATGGTTTTTTAACTTACCGAGTTGCACGGTAGGGGGCGGCCGTGCGCCCAAATCGGGAACTCCTATGTCAGCTAGTGTCACGTAGCCGACAGAGCGAGACAGCCGGAGCCGGGACGCTAGCCGTCTCAATCCGGCATGCCGCGCCCATAAAGCACTGGTCTCTGTCGACGAACAATTGTTTACTAAGTTATATACGCAAGCTAATAGAAACCAATAGACCGCTCTTAGCATCCGTAAGGCGGCAAAAAATTGTAATAAAATGTTACGTTACCAGGAGATTTATCGGCTTCCGGAGGGAACACTACATGTTTTAGCTTCGCCGGTTGTCGGACTCCAACAGCCTACAACAAGGAAGACACCTCGAACTATAGAAATAAGTAATTTTTTTAAATATCTTGAACACCATGTATTTAAAGTCGGGACAACGGGAAAGGTTCTTTTTTGTATCATTCCATTTCTAACCAATATAAATGTTACGTCTCCGGCGAGTAAAGCCGGCGGGGCTGTCTAGCGCCGTCTATTTCCCACCGGCTGCAAAAAGTTGAGCAGCCTCAGTTATCTGTGTCACCTGCAGCAGCACGGGCCCCCGGCGCAGCGCGGAGTTGGCGGCCTGCAGCGCGGCGGCGGCGGGCAGCGCGCCGGCCGAGCCGCCCGCGCCGTCCAGCGCCGCCTCCGCGCCCCACCACGCCACCACCAGCCGCGAGAAGCCCAGCAGCGGCCGCGGCACGCCCGTCACCACCGTGCCTGCAAACAAACAAACCAAATGTTTCATAATGTTTCATAAATTTTATTAATAAGTTTTGTTTTTCTTAGCTCAGTATATTAAGAGTATTGTATTGTGGGTATATAATAAGTAGGTATTCACATTTAGAAATTAGTATTAGTTGAATACGTTGTAAAATTTTAGTGCTAACCACCAATTATGTGTTAACTTGTTGCTATTGGTGGGAACCTATAATTGGCTTTTTGTTATTTACTTATATAACTATTGTATAATTGATAGCTGTTGGTTCTCCGAAAAATAAATAAATAATCATTCATATTTTGGGCTCGGCTGGCGTACGACAAGTAGTTCGTAGGACGAGCAACTTTGACTCGATCGATTAAAGTTCAAATTTGAACGAACAAAGTTTGCGACCCGGCCGACCTGACCCACCCTGCGTCCCTTTTACCTTTCTTCAGTAGGAGCGTGGGCGGCCCGTAGCCGGCGACATGGTACAGGTACAGTCTCATCCACGGCGTGGAGGCCTCGGGCGGGGCCGGGCCCACGTGGGGCAGCGCGCCTGCCGCGAGACCGGCGCGGGCTTCGCGGCATAGAGGCGCCGTCGATACCGCTAGCCTGAATACGACACGATAGATTTAGTTTAAATAAACACATAAAGATTTGACTCATAAAGGAATCCGTCACGTAAAATTAAGGTACTGAACAATGTTGTTATACCTATAAATAAAAAATATAAAAGTATTGTTTATTGATCAAACTTAGTTACATTTTAACAAGTTTGTAACAACAGCGAAAATAATGAACGGATTATTCACCTCCACAAAAAGTGACCACGATATGAATGCGGCTTGACTGTTGAACAGTTTCTATTGACTTGACTGTTGATCAGCTCCTAAAACGTCGTCAGCAAAATACGCAAACCAATTTAACGGCTTCTCATAAACCCGATAAGGATCGTTTGCTATTTAATAATTTCTTACGGAGATTTGTTCTTTTATCGGCGACGATCATCACTCCTACCTCCCTACTAAAGTACCTGCACCTACCTGTACTTGTGCTGCAGCAGGCGAGAGCGCTGCGGCGCGCCGAGCGCGTGCAGCGCCTCGCACCGCAGCAGGTCGAGTGGGCGCAGGCGCGGCCGCAGTATCCGCAGCGTGCGGCGCAGGCACGCCGCCGCCGCTAAGTACCTGCACCTACCTGTACTTGTGCTGCAGCAGGCGAGAGCGCTGCGGCGCGCCGAGCGCGTGCAGCGCCTCGCACCGCAGCAGGTCGAGTGGGCGCAGGCGCGGCCGCAGTATCCGCAGCGTGCGGCGCAGGCACGCCGCCGCCGCTAAGTACCTGCACCTACCTGTACTTGTGCTGCAGCAGGCGAGAGCGCTGCGGCGCGCCGAGCGCGTGCAGCGCCTCGCACCGCAGCAGGTCGAGTGGGCGCAGGCGCGGCCGCAGTATCCGCAGCGTGCGGCGCAGGCACGCCGCCGCCGCTAAGTACCTGCACCTACCTGTACTTGTGCTGCAGCAGGCGAGAGCGCTGCGGCGCGCCGAGCGCGTGCAGCGCCTCGCACCGCAGCAGGTCGAGTGGGCGCAGGCGCGGCCGCAGTATCCGCAGCGTGCGGCGCAGGCACGCCGCCGCCGCTAAGTACCTGCACCTACCTGTACTTGTGCTGCAGCAGGCGAGAGCGCTGCGGCGCGCCGAGCGCGTGCAGCGCCTCGCACCGCAGCAGGTCGAGTGGGCGCAGGCGCGGCCGCAGTATCCGCAGCGTGCGGCGCAGGCACGCCGCCGCCGCTAAGTACCTGCACCTACCTGTACTTGTGCTGCAGCAGGCGAGAGCGCTGCGGCGCGCCGAGCGCGTGCAGCGCCTCGCACCGCAGCAGGTCGAGTGGGCGCAGGCGCGGCCGCAGTATCCGCAGCGTGCGGCGCAGGCACGCCGCCGCCGCTAAGTACCTGCACCTACCTGTACTTGTGCTGCAGCAGGCGAGAGCGCTGCGGCGCGCCGAGCGCGTGCAGCGCCTCGCACCGCAGCAGGTCGAGTGGGCGCAGGCGCGGCCGCAGTATCCGCAGCGTGCGGCGCAGGCACGCCGCCGCCGCTAAGTACCTGCACCTACCTGTACTTGTGCTGCAGCAGGCGAGAGCGCTGCGGCGCGCCGAGCGCGTGCAGCGCCTCGCACCGCAGCAGGTCGAGTGGGCGCAGGCGCGGCCGCAGTATCCGCAGCGTGCGGCGCAGGCACGCCGCCGCCGCTAAGTACCTGCACCTACCTGTACTTGTGCTGCAGCAGGCGAGAGCGCTGCGGCGCGCCGAGCGCGTGCAGCGCCTCGCACCGCAGCAGGTCGAGTGGGCGCAGGCGCGGCCGCAGTATCCGCAGCGTGCGGCGCAGGCACGCCGCCGCCGCTAAGTACCTGCACCTACCTGTACTTGTGCTGCAGCAGGCGAGAGCGCTGCGGCGCGCCGAGCGCGTGCAGCGCCTCGCACCGCAGCAGGTCGAGTGGGCGCAGGCGCGGCCGCAGTATCCGCAGCGTGCGGCGCAGGCACGCCGCCGCCGCTAAGTACCTGCACCTACCTGTACTTGTGCTGCAGCAGGCGAGAGCGCTGCGGCGCGCCGAGCGCGTGCAGCGCCTCGCACCGCAGCAGGTCGAGTGGGCGCAGGCGCGGCCGCAGTATCCGCAGCGTGCGGCGCAGGCACGCCGCCGCCGCTAAGTACCTGCACCTACCTGTACTTGTGCTGCAGCAGGCGAGAGCGCTGCGGCGCGCCGAGCGCGTGCAGCGCCTCGCACCGCAGCAGGTCGAGTGGGCGCAGGCGCGGCCGCAGTATCCGCAGCGTGCGGCGCAGGCACGCCGCCGCCGCTAAGTACCTGCACCTACCTGTACTTGTGCTGCAGCAGGCGAGAGCGCTGCGGCGCGCCGAGCGCGTGCAGCGCCTCGCACCGCAGCAGGTCGAGTGGGCGCAGGCGCGGCCGCAGTATCCGCAGCGTGCGGCGCAGGCACGCCGCCGCCGCTAAGTACCTGCACCTACCTGTACTTGTGCTGCAGCAGGCGAGAGCGCTGCGGCGCGCCGAGCGCGTGCAGCGCCTCGCACCGCAGCAGGTCGAGTGGGCGCAGGCGCGGCCGCAGTATCCGCAGCGTGCGGCGCAGGCACGCCGCCGCCGCTAAGTACCTGCACCTACCTGTACTTGTGCTGCAGCAGGCGAGAGCGCTGCGGCGCGCCGAGCGCGTGCAGCGCCTCGCACCGCAGCAGGTCGAGTGGGCGCAGGCGCGGCCGCAGTATCCGCAGCGTGCGGCGCAGGCACGCCGCCGCCGCTAAGTACCTGCACCTACCTGTACTTGTGCTGCAGCAGGCGAGAGCGCTGCGGCGCGCCGAGCGCGTGCAGCGCCTCGCACCGCAGCAGGTCGAGTGGGCGCAGGCGCGGCCGCAGTATCCGCAGCGTGCGGCGCAGGCACGCCGCCGCCGCTAAGTACCTGCACCTACCTGTACTTGTGCTGCAGCAGGCGAGAGCGCTGCGGCGCGCCGAGCGCGTGCAGCGCCTCGCACCGCAGCAGGTCGAGTGGGCGCAGGCGCGGCCGCAGTATCCGCAGCGTGCGGCGCAGGCACGCCGCCGCCGCTAAGTACCTGCACCTACCTGTACTTGTGCTGCAGCAGGCGAGAGCGCTGCGGCGCGCCGAGCGCGTGCAGCGCCTCGCACCGCAGCAGGTCGAGTGGGCGCAGGCGCGGCCGCAGTATCCGCAGCGTGCGGCGCAGGCACGCCGCCGCCGCTAAGTAGCGCGCCGCCTCGCCTTCGATTTCAGGGTCCCCTGCCACCTGGCCAATTTCAATAATAACATTATTAAGTAAACGACACCCCATAGTGAGATAAATAAAATAAACTGTAGACGTGGATGATGTATGATTTACTAGATTGACAATAGTTTCTGAATTTTGTATTTTACTCGGGATTTCCTATGTATGTTACGGTATTAATGTTGTATTAGATTCGAATGTCATCTTTAACAACTTTAGTTACTTGCGCATTTATAAATATGTGGTATGTTTGCGTAAAGTAAACGGACAAGAGTAATCAAAACATAGATTTTATACTCGAAAAATATTTATATTTGAGTAAGAATATCAATTAGACGTTTACTTTCACATGGCAACAATATTATTCATCATCGCCATCAAACCTCTACGCAATAACCAACACCCAACACATACATAACTAAGCAAAGTGACAAAAGTAACCACTTACCTTATCTAATTCCATAAGTAAACTATCCAGACTTTCATCGCATATCTTTCCAACTTCAAATAACGTAACAGCATGTGTTTTGAGATCCTAAAACAAACACAGATGACTTGTTAAAATATTTGCATCGTTTTAAAAGATAAGGGACCTTACTCATAACGTTTGCCACTGACGCCACCGTCGGCTATACACAACAACGGGTACCTACTTGCAGTTAAAAATGAACTTTCATACATTGCCAAAGAAGTTACCTACTATAAGCACGATGGCAGTAGTAGAATACGAAAAACGCATTTTTTTATTATATTTGGCGAGATTGGCAAATGTTTTGTTAAAATAAAATAAAAAAATACGCAAGTCCGCCATGATTGGGTGAACACCAATCAGAGCGAGTGACGTCACGTTCTTGTAAACAAATATCCAAAGTATTGGTTCTCCTGCTATTTTATTTACGATCCACGGATTTAATTTAGTTTAAACCGAATATTAACTTGAGTCATGGAACAAGGATTGACTAAACCAAACAATGCTAATTTGCCTAGAATCGATGTGATGATGCTTGGAGAGTTTTTACAATCAAGCGAATACTTCTGTTTAGCAGAATTTAGAAATGTCAAAAGTTCCTTGTAAGTACAATAAACAATATTTATAATTATATAAATAAAAAATCATACTAATTTAAGTAATTAACTAAATCCAAATCCTGTATAAAATCGCTTTTTATGTGTATTCCATAGCAGGTTAATATTAGAATTTGTCATTACCTATTAAAGACCACACTGGTGCAATGTGAAACCTAACCTCAAAAAACTAGTTTCATGAAACTTTTATATTAAAGTTACGCCTCAAACAAGATAGACACTGTTAGGTAAAAAAACCGGCCAAGTGCGAGTCGGACTCACACACGAAGGGTTCCGTACCATTAACTATAAAAACGGTCACCCATCCAAGTACTGACCCCGCCCGACGTTGCTTAACTTCGGTCAAAAATCATGTTTGTTGTATGGGAGCCCCACTTAAATCTCTATTTTATTCTGTTTTTAGTATTTGTTGTTATAGCGGCAACCGAAATACATCATCTGTGAAAATTTCAGCTGTCTAGCTATCACAGATCACGAGATACAGCCTGGTGACAGACAGACAGACGGACGGACAGACGGACAGCGGAGTCTTAGTAATAGGGTCCCGTTTTTACCCTTTGGGTACGGAACCCTAAAAAGTAAAAAATAAATTAAATGCATCGAAATGATCTTCCCAAAAATAAAGATGTGTCTTAGGCACTACGGACGTTGTCTCGCCTTGCAAGTTTAAGCTACTTGTTTCGTGTTGTTTTATTGTGTGGAACATGAACATGCACAAATTACTTAATAGAAGTTGTTATTGATGTGTTATTAAAACTGAGGAACCGCACAACATTTATACACTTTGGTATTCATATTTAATAATACGAAATAAACAAATTATTTAATAAGTTTCTAAGGAACGTTTAGAGCGTACCTTTTATTTATAGGACCTTGACGTCACTAGGGGAATTTTAAATCTTAAAACTAAAATGTAGTTTTTTCCTACTAAACCTTTATTAAATGCAGAAATATGATATTCATAGTAAATAATTTATGTTTCTTATCATTATAGGACAGTTTTTCAAAATCTGTCATCATGCTTATTGCGCAATGCAGTAAAATAGTAGTAGTAGTAAATCACTTTATTGTACAAAAAAAATTGTTAACATGAAATTCATATAAATTTAGGTACAAAGGCGAGTTAATCCCTATAAGGGATCTCTTTTAGCTAACCTTAGAGTAAATGAGTGAGCGAGTGTGAGTGAGTAATAGTCGTGGCGATAAAAACAAAAAAGTCGTTTTTAATGTTTTTTTTTCTTCTTAATATAAGGGCCAATTGTAAATTCCCTTTACAGTACATATGGTGCTACTTTTTCGCACTAGTGCGGGAATGAGCACTTTTCGTGCATATGTCAAAAGTTTAAAGGGCCATATGTACTGTAAAACGTTGTACGATACACGTGCGAAAAGGTAATTCGCAACTCGTGTCGATTTAAAACACTCCCTGCGGTCGTGTTTTAATTTATCGCCACTCGTTTCGAATTTTCTCTTTTCCGCACTTGTATCGTAAAATAGTTATTTACTTATTATATTCCATTAAACTGAACGGCACTTTAATATTATAATTGTGTACCGGTGAAAGGTTTCCCATCATAAGGTAGGCGGCTAAAGTAGAATCGAAGAGCAGTGCCACCCTCTTGACGCCACTGTTGGTGGAGTTATCATTCATGTCTTGACACCTCTGGAAATAAACAGTCATGCTTTATAATAAACCAGATTTTTCTCTAGAATAATGTATAAATTTGAAATAATAACTAATTGATTTTAAAAACCCTAATGGCTCTTACACAATGACAAGGACATGTGCCAATTTGCCAACAACATGCTCAAGATATAGTGCGACATAAATTAGTAGAAAATAAATGAGGGCGCCACTTTCTTCGTAACTGTCACATTTTTGAGGTAAAATGCTTAAACATGGCAACAATTTCGTATGGAAATTGTTTAGTTCCATTTTATTTAATTTCTACTCTTTCATGTAGCACTATACATGCACTAATTACTCACGTGTGCTTTAACAGTCGAGTTCATAAATATGTATACATTTCTTCACCCTAATCCATTGCAATAAGGTGAAAAAATTTATACATAATTATGGACTCGACTGTAGTACAACGCGCATGTCACTGACGCGGACTTAGCGCAAGCTTAGAGGATACAACCAAACGGAGACGCCTTGTCTGTAATTTTCTGTAGTCTGCCGATTTTTGCGGGGGAGGGGAACGTCCAATGTATACGTAACGTAAAAATAGCCATGTCAGATAAACGTCAGTCCATACATTGTGTATGACCATTGGCCGACTATTTTCGACAGAGGGAAACGCCTGTTAATGGCTTCTCCGTTTGGTTATACCCTCTAAGAGCGCAAGCATCATTCGCTTGTTATCTTTACTAATCTGCGTCTTTTACTTGCTCCAGTTACGCATAACGAGCGGTTTACTTGAGCAGGTAACTCGCACAATCGGCACATGCTCTTGCCGCTAGACTTGCGTGTTTCTTTATAGGTACCGTTGTTTAATTACAATGCAACCCGCGCAAGTACCTCAACATGCGCAAGTTACATGCTCCGCATGCAAGACCTAAGATTAACAATAGTTCTAGCAGCGCCCTAAGGTATTGTGTAGCTAATTATACCTGTTTGGACGTGGAGGGTTCTTTCATAAGTACAGGCTCCATTTGTAATACCTCCTCTTCCATGTTGGGGTTAAATGTTAGTGGCGATATTTGACTGTACCTGAAAAACTATCTATGTTTAATACGGCCTGGTACTTTTAAAGTAATCCTATTGGTGCGTCAAGCTAAACTAGACTTAGGTACTTTTTCAATAAGGTGTACAGTGGACTTACTGTGGGTGTAACGGTTGTGTGAGCGCTGTACGCCACGAAGCGTGCGGGTTGGGGACCTGCGGCGGTTGCAGGTGCTGTGCGAACCCCAGTCGGCAGTACAGGGACACCGCCTGCTTCACTAGGCCGCATTCAACCTACAAAACAGACAACATTTTAAGTCACGTTGTAAAAAAGCTATACAGTAACATTTTGGACAATAATTTCATTTTTGATATAAGCTTTAACCTTAATACTAAGAAGTATTCAAGATCAACACTATTCCAACGAGACAAGGCCTGCTTTAGTAATGTAGACCTTATATAATGTTAATAAGGTTAATATTAGCACCTGTAACACTGCTGTAATGACCGTAGTCCAAGGACACGATTACCTTGTAGAGTAGCGTCTTGAAATAGTCTAAACTGGACCTTATAGTATCTCATAGCAGTAACGTTGACAGTACCTGTAACGTTCGTCTGTTCGTCTATGGATACGAATACTTTGTATAGTTAGGTCTCGAAGTAATTACTCCAGCGACGCGGTTCATGACGAACCATTTTTTAAATAGACTATATATCAAGTCAATAAAGTTACACCGCCGCCAGCTCTGCCACCGTAGTGTGTTCGTGAGTGGAGACGAAGACCTTTTATAATAGCGTCTCAAAGTAATCTCCAGCGACGCGGTAAATGACGAACCCTTTTTAAAATATACTTTATGTCAAGTCAATTAGGTTTACATTCGTACCTGTAACACCGCCGCCAGCTCTGCCACCATAGTGTGTTCGCCAGTGGAGACGAAGACCTTTTATAATAACGTCTCAAAGTAATCTTCAGCGACGCGGTAAATGACGAACCCTTTTTAAAATATACTTTATGTCAAGTCAATTAGGTTTATATTCGTACCTGTAACACCGCCGCCAGCTCTGCCACCGTAGTGTGTTCGCCAGTGGAGACGATGACCTTTTATAATAACGTCTCAAAGTAATCTCCAGCGACGCGGTAAATGACGAACCCTTTTTAAAATATACTTTATGTCAAGTCAATTAGGTTTATATTCGTACCTGTAACACCGCCGCCAGCTCTGGCACCATAGTGTGTTCGCCAGTGGAGACGATGACCTTTTATAATAACGTCTCAAAGTAATCTTCAGCGACGCGGTAAATGACGAACCATTTTTAAAGTAGACTTTATGTCATGTCAATAAGGTTATTCGGACCTGTAACACCGCCGCCAAGACCTTTTATAATAACGTCTCAAAGTAATCTCCAGCGACGCGGTAAATGACGAACCCTTTTTAAAGTATACTTTATGTCAAGTCAATAAGGTTTATATTCGTACCTGTAACACCGCCGCCAGCTCTGGCACCATAGTGTGTTCGCCAGTGGAGACGATGACCTTTTATAATAACGTCTCAAAGTAATCTCCAGCGACGCGGTAAATGACGAACCCTTTTTAAAATATACTTTATGTCAAGTCAATTAGGTTTATATTCGTACCTGTAACACCGCCGCCAGCTCTGCCACCGTAGTGTGTTCGCCAGTGGAGACGATGACCTTTTATAATAACGTCTCAAAGTAATCTCCAGCGACGCGGTAAATGACGAACCCTTTTTAAAATATACTTTATGTCAAGTCAATTAGGTTTATATTCGTACCTGTAACACCGCCGCCAGCTCTGCCACCATAGTGTGTTCGCCAGTGGAGACGATGACCTTTTATAATAACGTCTCAAAGTAATCTCCAGCGACGCGGTAAATGACGAACCCTTTTTAAAATATACTTTATGTCAAGTCAATTAGGTTTATATTCGTACCTGTAACACCGCCGCCAGCTCTGCCACCGTAGTGTGTTCGCCAGTGGAGACGATGACCTTTTATAATAACGTCTCAAAGTAATCTCCAGCGACGCGGTAAATGACGAACCCTTTTTAAAATATACTTTATGTCAAGTCAATTAGGTTTATATTCGTACCTGTAACACCGCCGCCAGCTCTGGCACCATAGTGTGTTCGCCAGTGGAGACGATGACCTTTTATAATAACGTCTCAAAGTAATCTTCAGCGACGCGGTAAATGACGAACCATTTTTAAAGTAGACTTTATGTCATGTCAATAAGGTTATTCGGACCTGTAACACCGCCGCCAAGACCTTTTATAATAACGTCTCAAAGTAATCTCCAGCGACGCGGTAAATGACGAACCCTTTTTAAAGTATACTTTATGTCAAGTCAATAAGGTTTATATTCGTACCTGTAACACCGCCGCCAGCTCTGCGACCGTGGTGTGTTCGTCAATAGAGACGAAGACTTTGTATAATAACGTCTCGAAGTAGTCCCCGGCGACGCGGTTCATGACGAACCCCTTTAAGGGCGGGACGGACACGCGGTCCTCAGCCGTGATCGGCACGTCGAGGTAAATCAGCCCACGTCTAAAATATATAACAAGAAATTTAGTTAGTTGTGCAGGAAAAGAGCGAAGTTGAATTTTGTTGCGATTGGCGATCAATAGGTCACGTGCAATCGAAAGATCATTTTATTTATAGAATAAGTATAAGTACATAGGATAGATTTTTTCAAATGGAGCACTAAGGACAGCTATAAGATCCCGTGCTGCTTCGCTTAAATGGTCTTAGAGAAGAGCAGACCTTCCCTAACTTTTTAATTAACAATGATTGGTATTTACAGATTTTGTAAATGTAAAGTCGGCAGCAAAATCGTAAATACTTACCAAAAATAATTCTTGATGCCAAAAGATTCCATTTCTGTGCATGATCAAAAGCTTCGTATAGGCCAACCCAAATAAAATGTTATTCATTCATTTAGTTTATTATGTACTGATAAGCGTGTAGTTACCTGTACAAGGTCTTAACGGCGTTGTAGTCGAGCGTGCCGGCAGTTTGCGAGCCGCGGTCGATCAGGAGGTCGATCAGCTCCCGCTCCTGGTCGCTGAGCGGCTAGCAACAAACGGATTAGTTGGCACACCAATCGGTTAACAAAAGCGGCACAAAATTCAATAAAATAACTACCGTGGCCTTCTCGTAGGCCATTAAAAATTAACAAAAATTAAGCATTAACAAAAACATGTTTCAATTTATCAACACTCAGAAATACCAACTCAACTATATTACCAGCACTTACCTTGACATCGGCTTCTAACACATAGCCAAGCTCGATCCGCCACCAGGGCTGCATGGGAATGTTGAGTGGAACCCTCGGCAGTAACGCCCTAATGGCTTTGGAACGCCCGCGACGGCCTAGCGAGCGGGACTTGGCTACAAGCTCGAGGTATTCGTTGCGGCCTATGCCTAGTAAGCGAAGACCTGAAAACAGTTATGGTACAATCAGCTGCAGAGAAAAGGTACCCCCCCTGCATAGAAGTTTGTATGCAAAGGTGCTAAGCGCTAAGCGAATAGTATTGCAGACTGTACATGTTAACTTGCAGTAATATTATACCGGAATGGTGAGCCTTGGGGGAGGCCTATGTCCAGCAGTGGACGTCTATCGGCTGACATGATGATGATGATGATATTGAAAAATTTCATTTTATACCACGCAACATACAACAAAAGTAAGTAACATGTACATAAGGAAAATATTATTATTTTATGTTTGTGTCAAGTGGTGGTAAATCTCTAACAACTCTTGAATTATATTGTCTTCGGTTACCGCGATAGTTACTCATGAAATAAAACTGTGAAAACGTATTATATCGCGTATATTGAATTTATAATACATCCCAACGTTTCGAACCCTTTACAGCGTTCGTGGTCAACGGGTGACTGAATGTAATATAAATTCAATATACGCGATATAATCCGTTTTCACAGTTGTTATAGTCTGTCCGTTTTTCTATGATCAAATACGCCATAGTAAATGTATGGCGAACTTGATCTTAGAAATCGAACTGGCTATACAAAAATTTTCTATTTTAATACTGCGATGACATGGTTTGAAAGTTATTGTTTTGACAATTTGTGACCATAATATGCAATTATTTCCCTAAATACTCTTTAAAAATCTTGCCAAAAACAATAAGGATTTCATTTCACCTAAAATATTCATACAATGGAAATCAACTATTTGTATTATTTCGTATCTTACAAACGTGAATTTGTAGAGATTTTAGGTATAGAAATGTCCTATGGTCATTAAAAAGTCTAACAAATGCTCAGTAAAAAATGTAATTGAAAAAAATGAAATGGACAAATAACCATGTATTCGAAATGTTCTTAAAGTATGACATAATAATGTCTTACAATCGGCAGCCGTGAAGTTGGGCATGGTGTCGTAGCTTTTCTCCAGCTCGATCAGCAGCGCCACCACCTCCATGTAGTAGATGAACGGGGTTATCCGCAGACCTGAAACATGACAACAAAATATAGTAGGTGCCATTTAATGCAAAGGGTCTCTTTTATTATTATTATTATTTAAGCTTTGTTTCTCGCACATCTATTATAAAATTGACTTTTCTTTTGTTATGTTTTTATGATGTGTGATCCCTTGAGGGTAAAAGCCTCCTCCATCTTTTTCCATTTCTCTTTGTCTGTAGCATTGTTCTCCCAAGTATTTCCTGCAATTGCTATGATGTCATCGACCCATCTTTTTCTTTGTTTTCCTGAGTTACGTTTGCCCAGTGGGCCTTACCATTTGGTTGTTTGTATGGTCCATCTCTTGTCCTTGTATCTAGCCAAATGTCCAGCCCATCTCCATTTTTGTCTTAAACTAAACTGTAGTGCGTCTGTCAGTTTTGTTCTCATCCGGATATCTATGTTTTTTACTTTGTTTATTCTTCTTAGTTTCAATAGGCTTCTTTCCATTGCATGTTGGCATGATAAAATTTTTTCTTTAACTTTCTCGGTGAAGACCCATGTCTGGCATCCGTAGGTTAAACTGGGGAGAATGCAGGAATCCATAACTATTTTCTTTATTTTTAAACTATAGTTTCCTTTTAGGATTTCTTTATGTGACCAGTATTTTCTCCAAGCTATGTTTATCCTTCTTTCCACCTCGTTTATGTTGCTATTGGGGTCAAAGGAAATCATTTTACCTAGGTATACATAGTTATCCACGTATTCTATTTGTTTTCCTTCTACAGTTATACTTTTTTTGTGACTGTTCGTCATAACTTTGGTTTTAGACGCGTTCATGTGTAGGCCCACTTTTTGGCTCTCTGAATTTAGCCTCTTTAACATTGTCTCCAGACCTTTGGCAGTGTCACTGAATAAAACTATATCATCCGCAAACCTCAAATGTGTTAGTTTTTTATATATATGCCTTCCTTTTCCCATTGAAGTTTTTGAAAGATTTCTTCCAACACCGCTATAAAAAGTTTTGGAGAGAGGGGGTCTCTTATGTATTTGTATTCTTATTTAACACATTCATTGCCACCCAGCCACACAAGACATCTGCGCCAGGCCACAAACATTTAGTCTTAAAAGCTGTAGTAAAATAATGCCGACTATCCGGGTCGTCCGGCCTGGGCATGTGGGCCCCAAACCATAAAATACCCGATAGTCGGGTTTTCAGCATTGAATGTGTTAAACTGTTGCAGGGTGGGAAGCAAGTCATTTAAACTGTTGTGAGTCAAATTTAAATTAAACTAATTTTACAGTTTAAATACGTGAGTTAAACACTGATTTAAACAAACTTTCACGAATAATCGAAATTAAACTATCCTGAGACATATTTCAAAATATTTAGATCAGTATGGTTTCACTCACTATGCTCAGCGATTAAAAATAATAGTGAGTGAAAATGTACTGACCTAAATATTTTGAAACTTTCACGATTTTTACTCATTATTATTTACAATGACGGGACTTAATGGCGTAAAATAAGTTTACGTACCTATAAGCTATAATAGCGTGAGTTAAACCTTAAAATTAGTTTAATTGTTGGTTGGCCTGCAATAAGACGATACTATCATGCAATCTAAAAAAATACAGTCAACTTAAACACTAGTGTGTGACCAAAAGATTTATTTTAAAAGAACTGTTGTGCAAAGTGAGATCAACTACCAGTATAAACTTTAATGAATAGAAATTAAAGCAACTAAACATAATAAATACTTAGGACTTAGGATTATTGTAAGGCTTCCATCGCCATTAATTTTCAATTTGGTATGTTTTTTATTTTATGTTATTTTTTCTCTCTTTTTTGTACGCATGTGTGTGTGCGTAAGTGTTAGCATTAGTTTAAAATTGAATATTTTGTTACTACCTGTGAGTTCCTGTAATTGGCTTCCTGTTTTAATCTTGTTGTTTATTGTAAGTGTATAGCTGTTGGTTCTCCTTAACATAAATAAATAAATAAATAAATAAGAACATTACCCTTGACAATCATATCGGCCAGATGGTAGGGATACAGCATGAGTCTCTGAATGCTGCTATGCACAAGAGTCTCGTAATATTTCCTTTCATCTTTCTGGACCGTCCGCACTGCAACATAACAACATAAGTACAGGTGTAACAGATTTCACTAATTTTAAATCCTTTAAAAAATCAGATTATGTTGATTACTATTCAATATGACTAAGAAAAAAGTGATCCCTTTTATTATTTTAATCTAGTCACTAAACACATTTTGTAGGCATAGTTAGAAAACATATAGGCCACAAAAGTTAGGGACTCTTTTTTATAGATTAATTAGTAGCTTTGCTTCCGAAGTTCTTAGTATGTAAGCAAATAAAAACACAAACATATTCGTAAAAAACTATATAAAAAAATTTCAATAATGTAACTTACCAAGGCTCCCCCTATACCTGAGTTGATTTTTAATGCTGAATTCGAATATATATCTCTCATACTCCTTGCTGGAATCCCCTAGCAGCTGAAATAAATTCAATCATACTTCTGATTTAAAATGGTGATTCCAATAAGAATCTCACTAAGATTACAAACAATACAAATAGCAAACATACCAAGTTTCATGTGGATATCAATGTTTTGTTTACTTTTATAGTAAAGCTTGATGACCATAATTATGACATAATGTCCTGAAGGTATTAAGTATCAAGTATACAATGTTTAATTACTTTAATAAGCCCAGATTACACAAACTTATCAAACCATATCAGTTTACCTTTTTAACGTTTACTGGCAGCTTAGCCCATTGTATTTTCTTTCGAACACATTCCTCGATTTCGTCCTCCATGTTAGTGGAGCTAATTCGCCCTTATCGCCACTACATTGAATTATATTTATTTGCCAATTTAATGTCCTTGAGTAAATTCCACCAGAAATTATGATTTGATAAAGGAAAACTAAATTTGCTACAATGTTCCGATTGCGCGATGGCGAAGAAATACCGTTCAAAATGTACGACACCCGTGTGAAAATAATTAAGTTACTACATAGATTTGTATAACATTATTGGAATATGATGGTCATTATGAATAAATAACTCAACTACACAACATAAACTTTACTGATTTTGTAATGTAACAAATGAAACTGATAACAATAACAAATATTTATGGTTTTATTGGTTTTACATTTTTGAAGAGTACGTTTATGAACGTCGCTTGTTTATGTCAAAATTGACATTTTGATAGATGTTGCCATATTTATAAATAAATCTTAAATCGATTAATGCAGTCATGTCCGATTCTAAACGATTTTCTGCTGCATTAGTATTTTTTTTCCGTCGAAGCGCTGGTGGCCTAGCTGTAAGAGCGTGCGACTTTCAACCCGGAGGTCGCGGGTTCAAACCCTGGCTAAGAGGCGTGGAGGAGAGGAGAGGAGGAGATGTGTTCGACTTGAATATATATCCATCCCTAATAGCTTGATACACCTTACTACAAAACGGCTGAGCCGATTTTGATGAAAGATAAGGTGTCATGTCATTTTAATTCGCCTTTATTACGCGAGTGTCAGTTGTCACAGAGTATATTATAATCATAAAAATTTAAAAATCTTCCCACACCGTTACTGTAATTCTCGAAAAATACCCATTTACCTACTTACGAGTTACAGACAATTTAAAATTGAAATTAAGAGGAGGAGGAGAGAGAGGAGTGTTAGGGTCGGCAACGCGCGTGTAATATCTCCGGTGTTGCAGGCGTCCATAGGCTACGGTAACTGCTTACCATCAAGCGGGCCGTATGCTTGATTGCCACCGACGTAGTAAAATATTTGCAAATACATGAACGGCCGTCTAAGCTATCTCGGCACTTCTTTCTTTACAAAGTCACAGTGTAAAAAGTATACAGTAACCGACGACTTTGACGTGTACCGAGCTACGTACAATGGCGAATGCATACAGCTCGGGTGCGTGCGGTACACCCTCGCCCCTCGCACCCCGTACGATTGCCCTGTCTAGACGGCTTCGTCGAATGACTGTATTGTTTTATAGACTGTTACAAAGTCTTCGCAGAGTTAACTTGGACCGACTGACAGGGTTCAGCGACTTGAAATGATAACTGTATGGCAGATTTAAAAAAATGTAATATCTATATGATTTACAAGACTTGCAATGGTATACACAATATTATAATAAAATCACAAAAATAAAGCATCAAACGACGCATGAATCTGGTTAATCATATCTGAAGCAGTCATACTGCGCACATGAATGCAAAAAGCTTTATAATTACATATTCTCGTAAACCTAGCAGATAAAAAAGCAGCCACACTTTGTGCAAGTTGAACAGACTTTTCGTTATCACAAAGATCATATTTCAAAGCCCATGTGTAAAAAGTACCCAAAGCTCCAGAAAGTATATCACCTTGCCCACCGGCTCTTCGACCAGATCCTCCTTTTGACAAAGTCCAATCGAAAGAAGCAATACTGGAGTAGTAGTGATCTTCACCTCCTTTATGCAAAACGCTAACATTATCTCCCCAGAAAGTGTACCAAGTGCTATTGCTAGAAATTGCAGTAATAAATCTCTTTGCTTCCTTATTATTGGGGGTTAGGATAGCTCCTGGTAAGGGATATCCCTTAATAATAGTCAAATTATTTGAAACTGCGTACAGGCCATCAGCATCAATAATCAATGGCTTCTTTAACATCTTGCAGGCTTCTATGATATCATAAGTCAATTTCATTGTGTTTTCTTCCCTTCCTAATCCTGGCCCGATTATGATTATATCCATTTTCTTTAGCAATGTTTCAATTTTTGGTAAGTTCTTGGAGCTTAAATAAGGATAAACTATAAGATCTGGGCTATAAGATTTTATAACTGGTGCTGCATTCTCAGTAGTGATAACATAAACCAAATCAGCGCCAACCTGAAACGATATATATTTACATACAGAAGATATTATCAATCTTATCTATTTTCATCAAGGATCAAAGCCAACACTGAGACTAACCGCGGCACCATTACCTACTATAAAGCCACAAATCAAAGAAAATTACTATAGTTGGTCAAGCAAATGTTGTCAGTAGAAAAAGGCGGCAAATTTAAAAAATGTAGGCGCGAAGGTTTATAGCCCAATAGAAAATTTGAATTTCGCGCCTTTTTCTACTGACAAGATTTGCTTGACTGACTATACCATTTATTAAATGTTATGTTAAGTCATATCGTAAGTAAAAAAGGCGAACTTAATACGAACAAAGACTCCGACTACGTTAAATTTGCATAAGCTTGGCAGTAACAATGCATACATATCCGATAGGAGCGCCAAATTTGATGTAGTACTTGCCTACTTGGCATAAAAACTTAGCGTGGTCCGACTTTTCTATAAAGTATAAAATTGTAATTATTATGAAGTTAATGACGATAAATTCATACTGGGACTACGAATTGGAGCGTGTGTCGCCATGTCGCCTACATCGAAAACTTTAACTTGATTTGACAGTTACGTACGTACACGCTCCCTATGTGCATCGTACAATTTCATTTTGAAATATAAAAAAAATACCGTAACATTTAAAATAAAATAACAATAATATCCTCTATATATATATTGGGTCGCATAATTTAGCCATAATTGTTATTGTGCTGAAAGTATTACCATTTCTTAAAAAAATATAAAACAGACCTAACCTAACCTACCCTTTACACAACCTATGCAAAATATTTTCGGAAATACTTTGTTTCAGCTGGAGAAAAAATATTATGCGACGAGATAGTCATCGCCTCTATACATGCTGATAAAAAAGCAGGGTAATATAAAATTTAAATAATAAAGTGTCACCTTCAAGGATGAAATAGCTGAAAAATATGGTGCGCCAGTGTACTCTGTAGATCCACCTATAACACATATTTTACCAGCGTCACCTTTACTTTTGCCTTCAAATTCAGGAACAATAATTTTACCGAGGCTTAAAAGCCTTTCCTCGTTTAAATTATCGATAGTTGAACATTCTTCGACTATTGACGAAGTAACCTTTTTAGTCATTAATACGAAATACAATCCAATTACAGCGAAACTTTTTAGAATAGAATTCATATTCAAAACAAAACTTATTTCTCACAAATAAAATATCTAATGGGTTTTGATTAAAATAGAATGTCCACGAATAACACGTCCCTAAAAAAATAATTGCTCACACAAATAAATATGACCTTGTGGCCTTTGAGATCTTGGATATAACCCTTACAAAAAATGCTTACTTTTGAGATACGAATTCACGTTTTATTACAAATGAATCGATTACAATTAAAGTTGATTCATTCGATTAAATTTTGATTTGTACATGGCAATACTACTGAAATTATCACAAACATAAACTGATTCAAACATAGACAGAGATAATCATACTATCTTTGTCTTACACTAGTACTAGCACCCAAAAGAAAAGGATGAGTATAGTTTTTTTTGTTCTTTATTACTGACAATTTGGTTTGACCAACTATAGTTGTCTATGGCAGCATACGTAATTTATTATATGTTTTGCATTTTTTGTTGTAAAACCATCAACTCCACACTCGCGTTCGCGCTTCGCGCCGACTTTATTGACGCGGGCCGAAAAACCAACAACAAACGGGGAACAAGGCGCGAAGGCGTGAACAATCTGCGAAATCGACGCCACAATCTACTACTAACAATCAAGTGTACTTTATTGTGTACGTGACCTGACCACTTTTTTAGGGTTCCGTACCCAAAGGGTAAAAACGGGACCCTATTACTAAGACTCCGCTGTCCGTCACCAGACTGTATCTCATGAACCGTGATAGCTAGACAGTTGAAATTTTCACAGATGATATATTTCTGTTGCCGATATGACAACAAATACTAAAAACGAATAATATAAATATTTAAATGGGGCTCCCATACAACGAACGTGATTTTTTTCTGTTTTTTTTTCCGTAATGGTACGGAACCCTTCGTGCGCGAGTCCGACTCGCACTTGGCCGGTTTTTTTGTTATTCCAAATTCTGAATTTCCTTTATTCCTTTCCGCGTTATTTCCTACCCTTTTAACATGACGTTGGCTACGGGCAACACCGCCCTCAAGTCCATCAAGAAGAAAAAAAAAAGTGTACGGAATGGGCGAGACCGGGTACATTCAAACTTGATTCAAACCGATTAACATTAACTATTTTTTGAACATTATTTAACATTCGAACCTTTTGTAACTTATTTAACATTATAATACGGACAATAAACATTTTTACAACTACACTCCGGACGTTTCAACAACCACTGCAGGCAACATCCTCAACATGGTGAAAGCAGAAAATGCATGCAGCACATGACGAACAAAAATGACAAAGCAAAACATATCATTATATCAAAGATCAGATCAGTAAAAAGGAATTTTAATTAAATATACGTAAACTTTTCGTTATCTTCTATTTCCATGCTATTATCTAGTATCAGAACATAATGTCACTGTCAAATGTCAGGTGATAATAACAAGACTATATTTTAGCACACTTTATTTAAGCTACTCAGAAATTGCTTAAAAATGGACGATAAATATGAAACGGTGAAGCTATGTTACACAATACACAAATACTCGAGCCATTCGGCCAATTATATACCAGAGTAAGTATCTTAGCGCTGGGAGTATGCCCTTTATTTCGATAGTTATTCCAGCCTTTCTCTCCCAGAGATCCGGTTTCTACGAAAATGAACTATTTTCATGATTTATTCCAGAAATATAATGGTGAACAACTCATCGGATCAACTCTCGAGATGGTTTACGGACAGCAACACGCCCTCACAGTATATAATGCTGAAAATAAAAGCGCCTGCTATAGTGGAAACTATCAAATTCGGGAAATACATTAAAGCTCACGTCAGTGACCTGAAGAAATTCCAAATATTAGGAGGCACGGATGAACACAACTTGTCTGTGTTGTTATCGGCGTGAGTAAACAACAATAATAAGTACTAACTTGTTATTCTACAATCATTTTATTTTGTTACAAACAGTTGTTAAGGTAAGGCGGATATTATTAGAGTTGTTATTGCTGGAAAAAATAATCCAGTGAAATATTGGCCCTTCTCTCTAGGCAATAAGATGCCACTCAATTTGTAATAACTAATAACTAACACTATTTTGGGATCACTTCGGTCTTGCAAATCAGTTAAATAGCAGCGTTTTACCTGAAATAAAACGCATATTAAAATACTTACTACTAATACTATTATTTGATGTAAATCCGATAAAAATTGTGCTAGTTTATATATATATATATATTTGTACATGCCAAAGAAATCCAACGTTGCCAAGCTCAAGCTTTTTTGTAAGTTCTTAAAGTCATTTTTCTGCAAGAATTTTTAAGCAATGATAATTGATCTGAGCTCCATGACTAGCTGTATACTTATACAGAGTATACTTCCAAACCTCAAGAATCATTTCCTCGACTTAGGGAGGTGGTAACCCTGTCGACGTGTCGACGAGATTGAGATTCTTCCGCAGGTTTCTCAGAGTAAGCGGCCTTGCTAGCGCTCGGGCTTTGAGATCTGCCCGCCAGAACATTTTTTCCCTAGCAAGGCATCATTACCAGAAATATCCCGGTCGATTGGTTCAAGTGAGCGAGGACTATGGGCATCAGAAAAGGTGGTGGGAATACCCACGCGAGTGGATAGTTCCACGGAATACTGAATGCGTGGTACATCGCTTGAAGGTCTTTCAGGTCTCGGGATACATAATATTGTGTACCATGTGGGCTGTTGCCGAGGCGAATAGATCCACCACCGGTATTTCCCACTTCGCAAAAACTGTATCCACGCAAGCCGGTAGTAAGTGCCATTCCGGCGGTAGGTGACGACGCGATAATTGATCGGCTTGACAATTGTACTTCCCAGGTAGATAATGTATGCTAAAGTGTATTTGATTTTGATCTAGAAGATCTAAAGTCCGATGGGTTATGTTTACCAGGGCTAATGATTTCGATCCCCCTTCTTTCATTAGACGGGTTACGGCCGTCCTGTTGTCGCATTGTATAGGCATCAAACTGTGATGCAACAGGTGAGCGTAACCTTGAAGAACATGAAGGATCGCTAACATTTCTTTCTGATTGCAATGAAGGTTCCGAAGCTCCCGAAAGAAGTAGGTCGTTCAACTGCGACCCGGACATCGGTTTTAGAAAATTGGTGGGGAGGGTGCTGTAGAGTTGTTGACGCCTGGCAACTTTATACCCACCAATTTAATCGCTCGACACACATTGCGGTATTAGAAATGATGTGTTCGATGGGTCTGGCAGAGTGAAATTTACTTACCATCGAGACTTATGAGGGTTCGAATAAAGATTTTGACATGATCTAGTAGTATGGCATTTTGATGGACAATCAGAAAATCGTCTAGGTAAACTACAATTCTGACATTCCATTGTTGCCGCAAGGTCTGAGCTTGTCAGTATTGACAACGTTTTTGTCAAATTTGTCATTATAGAAAATACACTTGCGTGCGTGAAACGTGAGACCTGTACGTGAAAGTATATTATGATTATTATGGCATATACCTGCACAATCAGTCATTTGGTTGAGGAAGTCGGGTATCCGATGCATGTTTATGTGGTGAAACGGTTCGACCGGTATATAAACCGTTTAGCGCTTTCAAGTTGAAAATTAGTCGAGCTGATCCGTCCGATTTTGGCACAAGGAAAAGAGGAGAAATAAAGCTTGGTGACGGTTAGTGCTACACTTAGAATGCCTTGAGCCTTCATTTTGTGCACAATTGAAGAAATTTTCTTTTGACACAGGAGTGTGATGAAAGGGGCCTGATTTTAAATTGGGATACACCTGAAGTGGTTTTGCAAGGAATGGTATGCGATACCCTCGTATTAACTTAAATGCAATAGCAAATGAGACAATGGGAGCACCAGAAATACTGGTGCTCCCATTTTCTTCCACTGTATGAGGAAGTGCGCTACCGGCCTACTTGAAACGGTTCCGAGTCATGGTTTCTGCCGTTTCTGGTTGCCTTTGTAACCTCTACTGGAATTTCCTCATCCTCTAGTACTTACCTCCACGACCGGGCCGCGAGCCTCGATTTTGAAACTACGCTCTTCCACTTGTGTGGTAAGCGAGGTGGTTTTTTGAAGGTTGACCCAAGGGTAATTTGGTTTTTGACAATTTTGGCAATGACATACACCCCGCGAGGGTGCGTCGGTACAGGTTTGCATATGCGTATTTTGCGAGGGAAAGTACCCTGAGCTCGCATTGCACTGAATTCCACGCGATGGAATTGTAGGTTTTTGTATGCCTTGCCCCCGCGAGGGGCGGCTGTTAGGCTGATTTGCCTTGGTAATATCATTATGTTTAAGAGGCCAAACATGTTTCAAACTCCTCCTGCCTTTTCAAGAGGTGATGTAAAAGAATCAGCATCAAAAATGTTAGTTGTGGAAGGGGGGATTTTGTTTACTAATGCTTTGACAAGTGGCTCCTTAATTTGGCTTGTAATGGCCTCTCTGCGTATTTCAATAGCTTCGGCGCGGTAACCACAAACTAATTGCAGAAGATCAGAGGAAATCTTTTGTAAATCGCCTTATTGGAAAGATCATCAACTAGTATTTAATTAATATGAAAAATTTCATACTTTTAGCCCACGATAAAAGACTACGAAATCTATCTTGCATCGCCTGTTTTTGTTTCAAAAAGGAGTAGGTAATAGCTGCATATGATTCTATCAGCATAAGCTATATGGCGTAAAGTATCATACATGTTTACCTCTTCGTTTGTTTCCAGGTCTATGAAACCTGGAGTATGATTGTAAAATTTTTGTATATCAGAGTATCTACCCTCAGACCATGCTGCGCTTCCCTAGCGTTGAACGTCAAGAATTATTTTTAGATAAAATACTGGAGTCTTAGGGACCGAAGGTTCCTTTAATTTCGTTTCAATATCAACAGTGAACGGCAAATTTAAATTTGCGTCTTGACTCTCAGCGTTCGGGCACGGAGCATCATTGACATCATTAACTATATATTGACGACCGGTCTGCAATGGGTAGTGACCCTGCCTATGAAGCCGATGGTCCCGGGTTCGAATCCCGGCAAGGGTATTTATTTGTATGATGAACACAGATATTTGATCCTGAGAATCCTGAGTCATGGGTGTTTTCTATGTATATAAGTATGTATATTTCTATATATGTATATATATCGTCGCCTAGTACTTATAGTACAAGCTTTGCTTAGTTTGGTGCTAGGTCAATCTGTATAAGATTGTCCCCAAATATTTATTTATTTATATAATTCACCACTAACCTCTGACAGGATTGACTCGTTATCAGGGAAAGCAATTTTTGAGGCACCGTTTGTTTTTAAAACAATTATTATCTTGGCAAAGAGTGTTGACATTGCCAGCTGCAATATGCTTGCGAAGCTCACCCATTCACTGATCACTATCCATTTCTTAAAATAGCAATACAAATAAATAAATATTAATTCTAGTTCAAAAATGCAAGCGATTGTATAATTTCTCACAAAAAGTATAATCGGATAGAAAGATCTGCAAATAAAACACTTTAGTAAACTGGTTAATTATTTGGCACAATAATTTAAAATGTAGGTAGTGGTACGAACAGAAAAACTGTTAAAAATATATGACCACATATTCATTTTACTAATATTAGAAATCAAGGTACTTACGTGACGTGATCACTTTTTATACTTAAATTCACTTTAATTAATATAATGTATTGACTATTGAATCACACGTAATAATTTCATTTCATTTTTTTTTTTTTTTTTTATTTAAATTGTAATGGCCGCATGGTCAGTGAGCCTGACTCGCTGCGGACTTGTTGCTCCGACGGGAAACTGAATGCCAATGACAAACAGTTCACCGGACATCTTTTACCTGGTGTAAAAATGGCGCGGTCCGCCAGGTGTCGCCACTGTTGCCGGAAACAAGGGTCAAATAAAGCACAAGACTGGTGATAATTCGACGGAAACAGATATGCTCTCTCAATTATAAAGCTTCCAGTGACGGTCAAGTAATTTAATGCGTTTTTTCCTCTTAAATAACTTCAGCTATAAAACTTAGCATCAGAATATCTATTTTTGACAACGAGGCCCCCAACAAGAACAATGTTGGGGATATACCTATTTTTAACATAACAGGCCATGGAAGAGTAAAATTTCTTTCAATGTTTTTGTTTCATTCTAAATTAGAAAACCTAAATTGATATGAGTTTGCTTTTTACGGTTCCGTACCCAAAGGGTAAAAAGGGGACCCCATTACTAAGACTCCGCTGTCCGTCTGTCTTTCACCAGGCTGTATCTCATGAACCGTGATAGCTAGACAGTTGAAATTTTCACAGATGATGTATTTCTGTTGCCGCTATAACAAAGAATACCAAAAAGTACGGAACCCTCGGTGGGCGAGTCCGACTCGCACTTGGCCGGTTTTTTTAATATTATTAAAAAGTTAAATTTTAGCAATATGTTGTGAAAATATATAAATGTGCCATTTTCAATCAAAAGGGTATTTATTGTCGGTTTTTAATAAGGCACTATTTCCATATAACTTCAATTTGAAATAAACCTTATTGACTAGCGACAATGTGGTACCTTTTGGTTGAAAACGTCACAAATATAGGTGATTTCTATTTAATTTTTGTTTTTTGTTGAATGTGGAAAAGGCATATTCTTTAAATACCTAAGGAATTGTATAAAGGCTGTAAAATTCACTTCATTCCTAATCAAATTTATTCTAGACTTATTGTTCCATGTGATGTCTTTTTTGTCATGTAGAGGGCTCAAAAAAGACAGTGCGCCAGAGGTGTTCAGGCTCCGGCACAGAACCACAGAAGGCCTGTACTTGCCAGTGCAGTACCTGAAGATAGTGCCGCTGCAGTCTTGGGGTCCGGCATACAACTATACCATCTGGTATGTGGAGCTGCAGGGGAAGACACATGAAGATCTGATGGCTAGTGTGCTGGATACTATTAATTTGGTAAGTGATCTATTATCATATTATGCTAAGGGATCTATTATCATATTATGCTAAGGGTTCCCCCACATATGTCGACGCGGAACCGGCAAAATCCGATAGGAAAAAGCTTTATGTCTGCGCAATAAGAGCAGAAAGTCGTCGTTCGGCTCGGCTCGCATCGGCCGGCGCCTGCCGACGCGTCGATGGCTTTTTTGCTCTCATTGCGCGGACATAAACCTTTTTCCTATCGGATTTTGCCAAATGCGCGTCAACATTTCTGGGGCATACCCTAAGTCAATAATCATTATTAAATAATAAAAAAGCTCAGGGCTTGATTTAAGGTGGTATTGCATAAATAATATTAAAAATTCTTCTTACAAAAGCAAAACAGGGTGCTTGCCTGAAATAAAATCAATTTATTTTATTATTTTATTTTTAAAACCTATCATTATAACGAAACTCAATACATGTAATAAGTGACAGGCTTGCAAAAGATTTTAAAATTTTTTAAGTTTTTGGATTTTGAACTCTGTTATACGCAGACTTATATACATTTCACAAGTCACTTGAGGATTTATGTTTAATATAGGTAAGTATTATATCCTCCTAAGGTCCATCATACAAGAAAAATTTACAGTGATATGATTACTTAATTATTTAGCGCAAAGAGGAAGAAGCAGTCCGAATGCTCCTAAAACACTTACGGCGTCGTCGCTACAAGGACGCATTCGAGGCGCTATCGCGCGAGAGCGGCGTGCGGCTCGAGGGCGAGTTGCAAGCGCGCCTATGGCACGCCCTCGTCGAGAACGGGGACTACAAGCTCGCGGAGGACATCTTGGATGAGGCAGTCACTGGTGAGTTACTGGAACACATACTGCTACTAAGAGCAGGCCTATGGAACTCTCCGCGCGAGCTCGTATTTTTACATACGACTCGCTTCCCGCCGGCGGTACTAAAGCTAGCCAGTGCCAGTTGGTTGCCACACGCGCTCATGCACGCACGTCACCGCGCGCTATGCCAAAGTAATGTCTTTGTAACGAACAAGTAACACAGCTTGTAGTGTGGATGGATGCAGAAACAACAAAAAAAAAATCGTTTTTCCTGTTTCGACAGATGAGGAAAAGAGTAGACATTCTCAATATAGGTACTTACACCTACTGTTATTATTTTTATGATAGTTTACAAGCTACGTAGGTACTATTAGATTGTTTTAAAGATGTAAGTAATGTTTTTTACGACACATTTATAGTTAGATATCTACCTAAGACACCTAAGTGTTTGAAAGAAGCGTCGGCAACCATAGCGTTGTGTCGGCGCGCGCGGTGCGGGGAGCGGCGCTTTGAAGCTCACTCCATTGTATTTTTGTGTAGGTATCAAAACGGTAGGTATTTGCGCTTTCTTTGAGAGATAAGTATCTGTTCGTAATAACTATTATATAATCTGTGACTAGAGGGTGAGACTGTCACTGGTGAGTTTCCGGTAATGACATTGCAGGCTTCAGAAAACAAAGTGGATGTCACTAAAATGGTTTTGAGTTGTTTTTGCTGCATCTGAAAATGAACCTCTTAGTTTATTAATATTGTATCAAGCAAAAACGTTTGCGAGCGATGCTATTAAGATTGGGAGATGATGTGGATTTGCTATGTTGACAACTTACGCTGCAGTTACGTCTGCTTAGCTAAAGTTTAAGAACCATGTCATAATCATTCTAAATCTAGGTATATTACAAACATCATATTATTAGGTGTAATTTTAATACCAACTTTATACTGTTTGTATTAAGGTAGAAAATCAAATGACTAAGAGTACCTAGTTTACCTAACCCTAATTATCTAATATAATTTAACATTTTGTTTGTTTTCAGAAGGCGAATTCGACTGGTACATGTCGTGGCAGCCGTACACGCCGGTGTGGCGCGAGATGTCAGGCTGCTCCGTGCAGGTAGGTACTAACAATCAAATTTAAACTCGTGCCTGAGGAAGGACTCCCGAAAAGTCCGAAACATGTCGCCAAAAGCGATTAAAAATAATAGTGAGTGGAACCGTAGTGATCTAAATATTTAGAAATATGTCTCACGATAGTTTAATTTCGATCAAATTTAAACTGTCTTGAGTCATACTAACACTAAGTTAATAATACGGTATAACTTGTGTATTTTTAGTCACTCGCGCGACGTGTTTCGGAGAGTCAAGGTCTCCATTTTCTTACACGGACAGTGCTGACTGCTGCACGCTGCGCACGTGGGCGCTTCAAAATGGAGAAAATACATGAGTTAAACCGTATTATTAGCTTAGTGTAATAGGTACTAACAGTTACACTTAATTCACTTTGGCAGGCTTAGACTTGCAAGCTCGCGTATGTACGTACTGTATAACCAGTGCGTACATACGCGACGCTGCCAGTGTCATGGGGACTTTTGGACCGGCTACGGTCCGAAGTGGGGACTTGGCCTAGTTTAATTTAGTGTTTTAGATTGACTGCGGATTATATCATTTGTTAGTAGGTGAGGTGGCTGATTTATTGTTGTAAGCACTTGACGAAGCCTGCGTTGCTGATCATGAACTATGTGTTGTATATAATAAATGTATAACCCAAAAAAATATGCGCATTATAAATATGCTCAATCTCACGTGATTTTTATGAATGTTTTAACTTTAGGTGGAAGACCGCTTATGCTGCGACACGCCGCCCCCGCAGCGCTCCAACGAGCTGTCGTGCGCCGACCGCGAGCCAAGACCGCTCGACGCGGTGAGGCCGATCATTCTCTATATTTTAGGAACACTTCATAAACCTTAAAGTACTAACTGTCCCGTGTCTGTACATCCTTCTGCTCCTCACTGACCTGGTCAAAAGTCTAAAGGAGTACGAGACTAATGAAGAGAGGGAGA